>NW_026067908.1:11122224-11226600 GCF_014885135.2 Alexandromys fortis
AGAGAGAGAGAGAGAGAGAGAGAGAGAGAGACTTGGTCATGTGAGCATACTCTTAGTTGCCCTGACCTCCTTAAATCAAAGATGGTATTATTCAGGGATGAATACAGAACAGACCCGGGGATATTTTGCAATCTGAATCATAGTTAGTGTAGTGGCTTGATAGTGTGCCCCCACCCCTATCACATCTATTTCATTTCATAGAACATGTGTGTGTGTGTGTGTGTGTGTGAGAGAGAGAGAGAGAGAGAGAGAGAGAGAGAGAGAGAGAGAGAGACTTGGTCATGTGAGCATACTCTTAGTTGCCCTGACCTCCTTAAATCAAAGATGGTATTATTCAGGGATGAATACAGAACAGACCCGGGGATATTTTGCAATCTGAATCATAGTTAGTGTAGTGGCTTGATAGTGTGCCCCCACCCCCACCCCATTTGCATCTTCCCCAAACTTCAGAACCTACCACAATCTGGAGACAGTGTCTGCATGTGTACTTAGTTAAGACTCCTGAGACGAGGTCCTTCTGGATATAGAATGGAACTTCTATCCAGTGACTGGTACTCCAGAGCAGAGGACACTGAGATCAGAGAGGAGGCCATACGAAGACGGAAACAGACACAGCAGCTATGCCGCCAGCCTCTGGGAAAGGCCAGGAGAGGTTGCTCTCTAGAGCCTTCAGAGAGAGTGCCCAGCTGCCACCTTCCTCTTGAGCTCCGAGAGAGTGTGTTCTCAGGGTTTCCAGCCACCAAATGTGTGACAATGTGTTCCAGCAGTTTGTTCTCTGCCGCTTGCTTACTTGTGCTCATTCCTAAAGCCAAGGACCAGCACAGAGTCACCACGGCAATGCACTGGCTGGTGCTTCATTTCGGCTGTCGTTCTTGTGGTAACCCAGAGGCTGGCCGGGTTTGGGGCAGGATATCTGTGGTTTAGAATCTGGCTTCTCATGTTCTCACTACACAGCCACGCTCTCCAGCTCTGCATGGAGAAAAATGGAGACGGCGATGCAGATAATTTTCATGATCGGCCCCTTCCATGTTGGCAAGAGCCTTGCACACCTTCTCCCACTTAATCTTTACAGCTATCTTAAATGGGTGACAACTTCTCCACATAACCAGTGGGGAAGCGGCGTGAAAGAGGTGGGGTGTCTGTCTGTGGAGGGCAGAGACAGTGTCTAGACCTGGGTCTGTCTGGCTCTCCAGTTCAATTTCTCCCACACAGCAGTGATCCGGCTCAGGATAACCACAGTGTTTATCTAGCCGAGCACTTTGGGCCAGAGGTCAGTTCATTTACAGAGGGAACGAAATTTTCCCACTTCCCCAGGGTCAGGTGATTCAGTGAGGATAAACTCAGCATCCTTTCTGTGCTGGGCAATGAGAAGGAGATGGGCTATATGAAACCACCCTCCTCGGATTGCTTGCCATTGTTAATTGTCTGCATGGGCTAGGGATGAGGAGACTCTAGGGGACAGGATGACTGTCTGTGACCACTGGCTCCTACACATGCCCCGTAACACAATCAGTCGGGGAAACTTCTAGAGATTAAGATCCCCTTGACTCCACCCGAGGCTTTGGGAGAAGAATTTTGAAGAATGTACCCCAGGGCTGCATTTTTTTAAAAAAAAGACTTATTTATTTTTATTTTATGTGTATGGATGGGTTTTCTGCTTGTTTGTATATCTGCGTACTAAATGTATGCAATGCCCAGAGGGGCTAGAAGAGAACTGAAATCCCCTGGAGATGGAGTTAGAGGTGGTTGTGAGCCATTACGTAGGTGTTGGGAATTGAACCCAGGTCCATCTGGAAGAACAGCAGGGGCGCTTAACCACTGAGCTATCTCTCCAGCCCCATGGACTACATTCTTTAAAAAGCTCTGTAGGTGATACGTCCGCTACTAACTAGGTGACTACATCCAGTGTTTTACTTCCTTTATACAGTGTTGGGAGCTGTGAACCCCCAGACCCTGAATTTCTTGTAAACAACGTGTTATGCTTGCAGCTGCTCTGAGCACGAGACCCTCAGGAGTTCCTGATGGCAGGGGAGTGGTTTCTGGTGGGTTTGGCTGGGGCATGGCTATCAGTTAAGAATCCCTATATAAGCTGCCCCTGGACACAATAAGAGGGGCATTCCTGTTTCAAGGATGACCCGTGTCTCTGTGTGTTTAAATCTCCCTTGCCCGGCTCACGAATGGTCCTATAGTGTAGGTGCTGCAATACAGGAGTTGTACCGTACTGTCACATAGTACAGGCGGGCGGTACAATATAGCACCTTAGAATTAGTGATGAATGAAAATACTAGCTACGTGGAATAATAAGGTTGAATGTTTTCTTAATGGTGTTGTATAGTATGTTTAATTGAGGAGTCCATTATAGGAATGCTATTTAGACAGGGCCCATGTCCGTACATTGTCCTTCTGGAGAAAGAACAATGCTTTCTACTCTTCTGATAAATATGACAACAGATGACAAAGAAGCCATATAATGCCATTTCTGTCACTGTTCTGTTTCTTCAGCAGCTGCACACAATCCATCTCAGGGCCTGCTGTTAGCTGCATCTTTAGACTGGAAGGCCTGTCTCTGAGGTTCCTAAATAGAGTTTTTTTTTTTTTTTCAGAGCTTTCCTGCTCAGTGAGGCTACTCGGACACCCTGTTCCTACAGTTTCCCTGTGAAGTGTGGAATTAATATGGAAGCCTTTTGAAAGTTTACACGAAAAATATTTTAGTGGTATACTTGCAAATACTTCTCAGCAATATTTATCCTGATAGTATTTCTTCATTTTGGTAACAGGTTGAGCTAGGTCTGCTCTAAGAAGCGTCTCACGTTGGAAAAAGAAGAAGAAATTCTGCAGTAAAGAGCCACAAACCAAAGCACAGCATTTTACATTGCTCCTCCGTTTGTTAAAGATGCTTTGGAAACTTTGAGCCACCACAGTTTAATGCAGACCGACTAGAGGTTTCTGTTTGGAAATAAAGCTGACAGATTTAAGAGAGAGAGAGGGGGAGAGGTGTTGGAGATCTTCTTTATGGCAAGGCCAACTGCTGAGAAAATGCAGGCTCCTATAAAGAAAGCTTGCTCTTCCCAGCTCCTAAGAGAGAAACTAGGCCCCACCTGATGAGACGGCACAGATGGGACTGGTGTCAGGGGTCAAGGCAAAGCACGGGCAGGGGCTTTAATGGGGACACAGTGGGAAATGAAAGGCAAGGTGGGATAAGCAAACTCAGAGCTGTCTGGTTATTTTTTAATATTTGGACAGACTCTTCAATATAGGACTGGCTCCTCTTTGTCCTGTACGTGGTCTTGGCATGACTTAGAGCAGGGGGATGGGAACCTGGATTGCCTGGTGCAAAGAACTGGTTAGGAATATGATCCCAGATCAGTTGAATCGCCTTACAAAGGCCTGCTCACAGGCATGTGGTTTCCAACTTTTAGAGATTTGTTTAGCGCCAAGAGATGTCAAAATGTCATCCCCCATAGAAAATAACAGCACGCGGGACAGGCATGTGTTTAAGCTGTAGCTCAAGCAGCTGCCTCATCTGGACATTTTTATAGACTTTCGCTTACCTGGAACACCTGTCTCCCTTCCTTTTCCTGTTCTGTGTGACTGTGACTTCCACCCTTCTGACCCCAATTTGAAGGTCACCCATCACGGAAGTCTACGTGGGCACAGACTCTGTCCTCTTACCACCTGGCATGTAGCCAAGGCTCTGTGACTACCTGCGTGGTTCTAGAGAGAAATAGGGCATGAGGACTAGCTTACACCTTAAAAAGCTCAGTTTGGGCAAAAATTAGAAGTCTGTGCCCTGAGTGTTAAACGTGTGTGTGTGTCCTAAACACATGGTGGCTACGTTTGCAAGGTCTCTGCTTTCTTGCCATGGAGGCGTCACTGAGGTCTCAAAACAGGGTCATGGTAGAGGTGCTTTAGATCAGTAGTCTAATCCATTAGTTAAGAGCCTGACATTGTACTCTGAAGGCAGTCGGCGGCACAATTTCCCGAGAGGTCTTGCAATCTCTGATTAGATTTTGTAGGTCAGATAACTCCTGGTGAAGATTTCACGCCAATAAAGCATTGAGGGATGCTGTTGAGACAAGTGGCTTCACAACTTCAAAACATATGTTCCCGTTTCCACAGTCAGACCGTGGTGTTGTTGAAAACTCTAGCGACTGACCTGATTTCATCGCTGTAAAAACAGCCGGTGCTTTTCTAAGTGACCCTATTTATACACCATACACGCTTGGTGCCGTGGCCTTGCGGAAAGTGACTCTGCACTTTCCTCTAACTCTAGATGACAGTTAAGGCGGAGAAATGGCCTGGCAGCACCTGGTATGTTATGGCTGCTTTTGGGCACCCAAACTAAGGAACAGTAGGAAGTAGTTTTGATAACACTCAGATATCATCTACAATTAAGGTCCACAAACTAAACCAGAGCTAGGCAAATCAGTGAGAGGTTGGGTAAGAGAGACCATGTCTCAAAATATAGGGTAGAAAGGAATCGAGGAAGATACACAAAATATCTATTTTTCTTTTATGTGTGTGAATGTTTGGGCTGCATGTATATGTGTGTGTGTGTGTGTGTGTGTGTGTGTGTGTGTGTGTGGTGCTCATAGAGGCCAGAAGTGGGGTGTGGATCTCCTGGAACTGGAGTTACAGACATTTTGAGCCTCCATGTGTATAGTGGTTCATTTTTTGTAAATTTGACACAAATCTAGATCTATCTGAGAAGAGGGAATCGCAATTGTGAAAATGTCTGTACATGATCAGCCCGCAGGCAAGCCTGTATGGAATTTTCTTGATTAATGATTGATATGGGAGGGCCTAGCCCACTGTGAGTGGTACCACCTTTGGGCAGGTGGTCCCCAGTTGTGTCAGAAAGCAGACTGTGTTTTCTGCAAGCGTGCAAGCAGCGTCTTCCCCCCTCTCTGCTTTAGTTCCTGCCTCCTGCCATAAATTCCTGACTTGGCTTCTCTTGGTGACAGAGACACCACCCGAGAGTTGTAAGCCAAAATAAACTCTCTCCTTCCAAGTTGCTTTTAGTCATGGTGTTTTATGATTGTAATAGAAACCCCAAGACAATATGGATGATGGATAGATACCGAGCCTAGGTTTGCTGCTCTCTACAAGAGCAACGAGTATACTTAACTGTCTCTCGAGTCCCCCAATTCTTCTCCCTCAAGGAGAAACTGTGTGTTCCAATGAAGCCTTTAAGCAGTGAAGAGGTTTCCAGCCAACATTTAACCGGTCCTTAATTACAAGTGCATCTGAGGGCCAATGAGATGACTGTGGAATTTCCAGCCACCTGTATGGAGTCCTTTTCCTATAAAAGGAAATGGAGGGAGGATTAAAAATATCCTTCTCATCAACCCTGATAAGAGGGCAAGCTTAAAAGCAAAGGTAGGGTAGACCCTCACTCACTTCTTCTTGCCCATCAAAGAGCAGGCTCTGTAGTTAGCCGTTGGCTCCAAGGTTGGCCAGGTGATTGGAGCTAAGTTGGGATATACTATCCTTGTTCTCACAGATCAGTACCGTTCTGTAAGCCTCTTAGTGAACCAGGTGCCTACTTTTATCTACCTAAAGATGTTTGCATGCATAGAATTCTTGGTTTCAATTAACAAAAGCTCAGGTTGGGTGTTTTGGCGCATGCCTATAATTTCGGCGCTAGGGAAGCTAAAGGCAGGAGGATTGCCCGAGTTTCAGAGTTGCCTAGGCTACATGTTAAGTTACAAGCCAGCCCGGGCTACAGAATGAGAACAGGCTTCATAAAATAAAATATTTTTTAAAGGAAGTAAACAGCTGGGTGATGGTGGAAAACACCTTTAATCCCAGCACTTGGGAGGCAGAGGCAGGTAGATTTCTCTGAGTTCGAGGCCAGCCTGGTCTACAGAGCAAGTTCCAAGACAGCCACGGTTGTTACACAGAGAAGTCCTGAAGAGATATTTCATTTGTGTTTTAATAAATAAAGCTTGCCTGAAGATAGAGTAAAATAGCCACACTGCTCAGCCTTACAGACCAGGCAGTGGTGGCATACATCTTTAATCCTAGTAGCCACACTAGTTCGCCCCCAATGCCAGGACTATAAGACAGGAGGAGTCAGCTCTCAGCTCAGCCTTATTCTGAGGATTTGTGGAGGTAGGATTGCTCTTTCAGTCTGAGAATTTCTTAGAGGTGAGAGCTCTCTAGTGGCTTGGTTGCTTTGCTTTTCTGATCTTCAGGCTGAACCCCAATGTCTGTCTCTGGGTTTTTAGTATTCATGCTACAGAACCCTATCTCAAAAACAAAAACAACAAAAAAGGAGATAAACAAAAGCTAACTGATTCAGATTAAACCCAACATTTTGTTCCTTTTTTATATATGTGTATATAAACACAGAGTGTCAGAGGTACAGTGTGTATCTTGCTCAATTCCCCTCTACCCTCTATTTTGAGACAGCATCTTTCACTGAACCTGGAACTTACTGATTTGCCTAGCCTGGTTGGACAGCAAGTCTCGCAGAGCCTCCTTGTCTCCAGTGCTGGAGCTATAGGAAGCTTGCCACCACGCCCAGCTCTTACACAGGTACTGGGATCTGTGCAGCAAGCACTGTACCAACTAAGCAAGTTCCAGCCCCAAACTATACGACATAAATATTCAGATTTAAGTGTAGGGCTTCACGACTTCATCAAGGACAGAGGGAACACATATAGTTGTCATGGAAACTCAGCTGTGTCTTGGTCCCTTCTCTCATTTTATTTTATTTTATTTTATTTTATTTTATTTTATTTTATTTTATTTTATGTGCATTGGTGTTTTGCCTGCATGTATGTCTGTGTGAGGGTGTCAGATCTTGGAGTTACAGATAGTTGTGAGCTGCCATGTGGGGTGCTGGGAATTGAACCCGGATCCTCTAGAAGAACAGTCAGTGCTCTTAACCTCTGAGCCATCTCTTCACTTTTCACATCAGCACCTTCCCTCTCTCCTCGGAGTCTACTGTACTTCTTAGTCTACAAGGCAGGGAATATGGCTGCTCTGCAGCCCTCCTGTTTACTTGTTCTGTTCGAAGGAATTTTTCATTGGGAAACCACTTCACTCTCCAAATTGTCAGGGAATGTAATTGATTGGCCTAGGTTGGGTCAAATGCCTGGTTTGGACCAATGGACTACAGCCAAGGGGATGGGCTTGTTTTGAACTCTCATGGGGGCACAGATGTCTTTCTGCTCACAGACATGCACTAGGGGAGCCTGGGAAGTTAGTCACACAGGGTTATTCCTTCAAGGGAGGGAAGGCAAAACCTGTTTTCCACCCAGAGGGCTGGGGCAGACATGTTAACTAGCCTGGCGACCTTTGCACCATCTGTGGAGTCAAAGATCTCCCGGCACTGGATATTCTTCTAGACTCATTGTCATGGACTTGTTTGTCTCAGCCAGTCTGTAGAAGCTATCTTGATGGGAAGTGTCACATGGACTTTACAAAGACTTTTGATGTTGCCATGTCTCATTGGTATTTCACTCACCGTGTTCCTCAAAGACGTTCAGTTATGCTTTGTTCTGCATGTGGGACTGAGTTAATTATCACAAGAATAGTTTCCACCAGATTGTGCTGTCTTTAAACACACCTAAAATAAACAACTCAGAGTCAGGCTTCTGAAGTTTGAATCAACACTCACTACTGAGTCCCCTTGTGCCCAACTGCCTTCTGGCCTCCTGCAGCTCATTCTGCTGCCCTTGAAAACTGCAGAGATGGCCATGGGTACCAGCAGTCAGTTCCATGATGCTGTGGGTTTAGGGATAAAGTTTAGGGACACTTTTAGGCAAGTTGTCTAGATGGCAAGATAAGCAATATGCATTTCAAATAACATGGCAAAACATCCTCTTTGTTTATTAAACTAAGAAAGTAAGAACCAGTATGGAAAATAAAGACATGTAGATATGATGGTTACTTTAAAATTTTTAACTTATTATTTATGTATGCAGGTGTTCTGCCCGCTTACAAGTCTATACACCACGGTCATGCAGGGCATGTAGAAGCTAGAAGAGCTTGCTAGGACTGGAGTAACAGATGGTTATAAGCTGCCTTGTGGGTGCTGGGAATTGAACTTGGGTCCCCTGGAAGAGGAGCCAATGCTCTTAACTGCTGAGTCATCTCTCTAGCCCAGTGATAATTACTGTTAATTATCAACCTGAATCAACTAGGAAAGGAGTCTCAATGAGGGATTGTCTAGATCTGTTTGGCCTATGGGCATGTGTGCTGGGGACTGCCTCGATTGCCTCACATGCTGTGTGAAGACATGCCCGCTGGGAAGAGCAGCATCACTTGGGAGGAAGATCCTGGACAAGGCACATGTAGAGAGGGCGCTGAGTGGGAGGCAGCACGCACATGTTCATCCTCTTTCTGCTCTTGACTGCGGTGATGATGTGACAGCTGTGTTAAACTCTTTGCCCTATGACAGACCTACAGTGACAGACTGTAACCTGGAATGATGAGCTGATAAACCTTTTCTGCCTTGGAAGTGTTCTCATGAAGGTGTTTTATCACAGTAACAAAAACGAAACCAGGACAGTAGAGAGAACATTAAATATCTGTAACATTCATGACACAATTTTAAAAGCCACCGTTAACGCACACAGACATTTCACGCATTTGTCTACACCACTTGCTCTCTCTCTCTCTCTCTCTCTCTATATATATATATATGTATATATATATGTATGTATATTGTAATATATATGTTAACTCTGACATTGAACATAAAACTTGCACATTCTCCCACATAAGTATATATTCTTTGGAAGAAATTGAAATATCTATAAGATATTTCATTGACATGTTCCCACTGTACTGTACTAGCTTACCTGCATGAGGCACCGTCTTTCTGGGAACAGTTATGATACTGTTGTACACATGTTCTCTGTATTCATGTTCTTCATGTGTTTAATGCCCAAGAGCTGCTTGGTAGACAGTATACAATTAAAATACCGCTGCATTGATAGATTGTTGAATGGGTAAGCAGATAAATGATTTCATGGGCCATTGCCCAATTCCCCACCTCACACCATGTGTTTTTTCTGTAGGATTTTCTTCAATAGTGTCAATATTCTAGGCTGTGGAGGAAATATAAAGCAGGAAATTCATGATGTATTGTAGCTGGAAGTTTGTTTCCTGCCTGTTCCTACAGCCATTCAGTCCCAAAGAAACACACAGAGGCTTATATTAATTATAAACTGTTTGGCCTATTAGCTCAGGCTTATTATTAACTAGCTCTTATAACTTAAATTAACCCATAATTCTTGTCTATGATTAGCCACGTGGTTTGGTCCCTTTTCTCAGAAAGGCGTTCTCATCTTGCTTTCTCTGCGTCTGGCTGGTGACTGCATCTCTGCCTTTCCTCTTCCCAGAATTCTCTTCGTCTGGTTGCCATGCCTAGACTTCCTGCCTGGCTATTGGCCAATTAGCATTTTATTAAGCCAATATGAGTGGCAAATCTTTACAGTGTACAAGGGCATTATCCCACAGCAATGTATTCTATTGCTTATGTGATAAAACCTCTATGCATTATCTGTTACATATCAGGCACCATGATAGGTGCCAAGGACATAGTCTTCAATGATTCTCACATACATATGTTCATGGAGAGTTATCAGAAGGAGTGGCCCATGCCAGTAAATCTACAGGTCAGTCAGCAAACTGGAACTCCGAAGAGCCAAAGGTTTAGTTCTAGTACATGCCTGAAGAGTGCCAGGAGAGCCAAGAAGCTCAAGACCCAGAAAAAGCCAATGTTCTGGTTCCAGTCTAAAACCAGAAACAAAAGAAATCAAATACAGTCCAGTTTGAATGTGGTCACGAAGGTAGAATTCTGTCTTCAAGAGTTGATCTATCCAGGTTTTTAACCAAAAATGTCCTCACAGACACACCCAGTATAACATTTGATCAATATATATATGGGTACCCTAAAGCCCAGTTAAACCGACACACAAAATTAAGCAGCATTGCCTCCAAACCTGTTCCACCCCCCCATATCTAATAGATAGCACTTCACTTACAGTTCCAATTTTTTTTTACTTGTGACTATATGACAGTAATAAGCGAAACTCGGCTGTCCTTGTTTGTGCCAGGCTTGGATATTGACCCATTCACCCACGAAACACTGATAGCATGTCTGCCCTGTACCTTAGGCCTTGGTAGGCATATGACATCTATATTTTACTAATCCATCCGGATATCTGGAAAAGGTCGGGAAAGGATGAGATGGGAGCACAGCAGAGCCAGTTCTCCCACTGCCCAAACTCTCCATTAAAGGGTCAAGAAGTCTGGATTTGAGCTCCAGCTGTGCCAGCATCTAGCTAGGTGACTTTGAGCAAAACCTTTCTGAATGTCAACAGTTTCCTTATTTATCCACGTTTGGATGAGATCTCCAAATTCTTCCTGGCTCTCACACTTAATTATGGAATTATTTTGCAAGTTGGGGAGGTGAGAAGTATCTGGAAACTGGAATGCAGAGCAAGTTTCAGAAATAAGTAGGGGTGGCGGTTGCACAACACTGCAGATCTTCCCAGCATGACGGAACCGCACTCTTAGAAAGGTTTAAGTGGCAAAGTTTACGTTATAGTCATGTGTTCCTGAGCAATGGGAATACATTCTGAGGAAGACATCTTTCGATGGTTTTTATCAATGGTGTGGATGTCAAGGGATATACTCACATAAGCTAAGATGGCTATGACATCACTAGGGTGTATAATTTGATGGGATCATGGCCATCTGTGTGGCCATCATTGTGTGGCATATGACTGTTTATACCCCCCCCCTCTCTCTCTCTCCTTTAATTTAAGTGCTCACATAGATTTGAACACTATCTGACACTAGAGTCATCCACAAATAAATGAGGCTTACGGAATGGGGAGGATTGGAGAGAACCGCCCAAGTTAGAGTAACTGTAAGCTGGGGATGGCTGGGTTACAGGTGAAGGACACAGGATAGTCCCCATAACCTCTTCCCTGGATGCTGACTTCCTGACTGCCCTAGCTGCTGTCACAGCAGGGATGGGCTAGGTCCCCAGCCTGTTCCTACCAGCCACCTCTAATTCAAAGGAGGAAACACCAATATGACAGCATTGTACAAACACATTATTTTTCTCTCTTTGCCTGCTGAAAAAGAATGGTCTCTTGGAAAAGTAAAATTAACTTAAAAAATGTTTGCAAAGCTTTGCTCTGAAACTCAGCTTGGTCCTGTTCCCATCTCATCCTCTGCCACTGCCGCTTCTGGGGCGTGGCTCCCTGCAGGCTGTTTAATGCCAGGCACTGTTAATGCATGAATTCACGAGCTCCTTGTAACTCTGCCAAGTGTTTACACTTCCAACCTTACACTTCACTTGGCTGAAAGTTCCTATCCCTTGTTTGGAATTCCAGTCGTCAGCCTGGGATGAGGGCTGCTAACCCTGCTCCTCTTCCCCACCTCCTGCCTGGCTTCTGTCCTTGCCAAACATCTCGGTATTTGCATCACAGTTTCTTACATGATGAGAAGGAGAGACTCGATCTGGAAAAGCCATTGCCTTCCGGAGGCCATGGAGACCACGGTGCGGAGGCTGTGCCATTCCTTCCCAAGCTGCGTGCCGGTTTGCTGTGTTGCTATGCCCTTTCCATCCTTTCCATAATTAAAGGGCTGAGCCGGTGTCCTTCTCCTGTTCATCTGCTCTGCTTCCTGGCTCTGTAAACTGACTCCCGATGGCTGAACATATGCCCACCGGTTAGCCAGCGGGCAATGCACGTTAGGCAGCTCTGTCCCGTGGGTGGGGTCGACCTTTGGGCATTCCAACTCATTCTCCTGCAAAGAAAACTCCAGCCAGTGCCCGCATTGGACATATTTTGCATATGTTTTCTTTTCCTACTACTGTGTTCAGTTGTATGAGTAAGGAAGGCTGCCTGGCTCCTTCTCGTGGAGACTTGAGTGAAGAAAGAGGAGATGCAGAGATGGGAAGGACAGGATGAGAAGTTTCATTAAGAACAGTTAGGTTGGGGGCTGGAGAGATGGCTCAGAGGTTAAGATCACTGCCTGCTCTTCCAAAGGTCCTGAGTTCAATTCCCGGCAACCACATGGGGTGGCTCACAACCATCTGTAATGGGATCTGGTACCCTCATCTGGCCTCCAGGAATACACGCAGACAGAATATTGTATACATAATAAATAAATAAATATTTTTTAAAAAAAGAACAGTTAGGTTAGTTTAGGGCAAAATTGATTTCTAAAACATTTAATCATGAAACACCACTAGTTACTTTAACTTGATTTTTTTTTTAAGACAGGGTCGTACTATGTAGTCTTCTCTGGCCTAGAACTCTCTCTGTAAGCCAGGCTGGCTTTGAACTCACAGAGGTCCACCTGCTTATGCCTCCCAAGTGCTAAGATTAAAGGCGTGTGTCACCAGACTGAGCTCAGTTCGTTTTTTATTTTGTTCATGTAGGGTATTCTGTGACAGCCATGGGTTTTGAGTGAGTGACATTGGCATGTAGAGATCACAACTGGACATTTTGTTTCTGTTGTACTGGGAAGTAAACCTGAAGTTTCTTGCATGCTGGGCAAGCCATTTAACCCCGGGATGAGTGTCCAGGCTCCAAAACTGGATGATAAATGGCTTCATGCCCATGACCACATTGTTCTATCCCCCAGTGCCTCTCAATAGTTGGTCCATCCCTCTCCTACCCACACCGTAGAAAGATGAACTTAAATGTTTAGTGTTGTGCCATGAATAAGTGCTTTAAGAACAAATTTTGTCCCAAATTAACCTAACCATTCCCCACGACACAGCTCACCCTGTAATTCCCATCTCTGGGTCTCGTCACCCACATCTTTTCCAAGGGCGGGTAGTCAGGTGGCCCTAGCCATGGGCCTGAACACGGCTCAAGAAAGAGAAAAAGTATGCAAAGAAACCAGCTTGCATCGTTTGTTCTACAGATTCACCTTGCATCTTCTAGAAGTTTAACTACATGGATTTATTCTGAGGCCCAGCCCCTCCTGCTTTTGGTGCTGGCTTCTGTTATTCAGCCTCTGGGGGATCCATCAAGACTGTTGTATGTATCAGTTCTTCATTACTGCTATTATATTTAATAAGAGGCATTTAATATTTTCAATTTAAATCCATTTTCAAACTTGTACATAAATATGTATATATATATTAATTGCAAATAAAATTACATCAACACCCTTAATGGTAAGAGCACTAATGTGTTGTTTAATTGCATTAATTAGATGAATATGCACATTAATAGGGGTTTGTGTGGAGTTTCTTACAAGCATGCATTGTGTAATGCCGTAGTCAGGTTAAGCCTATCTGTCTCCTCCAATGTTTATGGTTCCTTTCTGATTAAAACATCCCAAATTCAAAAAAAAAATTAAAAAAAAAAACATCCCAAATTCTTTCGAGCTCCCCAGCTCACTTTTTTGAGACAGACAGGGTTTCCCTCTGTAGTTCTGGCTGTCCAGGAACTCACTTTGTAGACCAGGCTGGCCTCAAATTTAGAGATTTGCCTGCCTCTGCCTCCCACGTGCTGGGACTAAATGCATGTACCACTATGCCCGCCTTTGTTCTAGATTTTAAACCATTTAATCTCTCCCCCCCTTCCTCTGTATATGTGTGTGTGTGTGTGTGTGTGTGTGTGTGTGTGTGTGTGTGTAGGTATATGTACTTTATGTACTAAGCACCTTTATCCATCTTCTGGCCCCAGAACTTCTCATTCCTGGAGAGTTATAAATCAGTACCCATCCACTTGTCTCCCTGCCTCCGTTTACGCTACTACCTCCTGCCTCTGGGAAGCACCAATCTCCTCCAGCTTTTCTGAGACCCCCTGGTTCAGATTCCACATGCTAGTGAAATCATATTACATATATTCTGTATCTGGATATTTTTGTCAGACTTTCTTTGGGACTGTCAGGCCCGAAATGATACGGAGACTTATTATTAATTATGAAAGTTTGGCCTTGAGTTTAGGTTTGATCCCAGTTCTTATGACTTAAATTAACCTGTCTCTATTAACCTACATTCTGCCACGTGGCTTTTTACCTCTCTTCCATTGCTCTGCATCTTCCTGGCGTCTCTCCTGCGCCTAGATCATAACTCTAAGTTCCTCTCCTTGCTCAGAAGTCCCATCTATTTTCTCCCGCCTAGCAACTGCTCATTCGGCTCTTTATTAAAATAGTCAGGCGGTGCCTTTTGCTAATCAAACATCCCACAACAGTGTTCTGTAGCAGGCTTTTCCTTTTCAGCCACAAATCAGATACCAAATCACGACATGGAGACTCATTCTTAGTTATGAGTGCCTGACCTTATCTTAACTCTTATTTATCTGTTTCTACATTTTGCCTCGTTTTTTTTTTTATTGTTGTTTGTTTGCCTTATTTACCGTCTTTCTGTCTGTATGTCTTACTTTCGTGCTTTCTGTATCTGGTTGGCTGGTGGCTGCCTAGCTTCTGGCCCCACATGTGTCCCTCTCTTTCTTCTCTTCTCTTATTCTTACATTCTCTCATCCTCCCATGTATTCTCTCTGCCTGCCATGCCAGCCCCTCCTATCCTTTTCCTGTCTAGCTATTGGCCATTCAGCTTTTTATTAGACCAATCAGGTGCCTTAAGCAAGCAAGGTGAAACAAATGTAACACATCTTTTCATAACTGAACGAATGAAGCAGAAACAAACGTAACACACCTTAACACAGTTAAAGTAATATTCCATAGCATAAACAAATGTAACACATCTTTGCATAGATAAAATAATATTCTATGATAGAATGCTGTAATGGTAAGCATTTTTTCCTCACCTTTTTATAAAATGTTCTCTTTTTTAATGTCTGGGATAAAGATGTCAAACTGGATAAAAAGCTACATCCATACAAGTACACAAATGTATAAAACATAAATATAGTCATTAGACTTGTAGATCTGTGAATGTTTTGGAACACATCCTATTGCTACATGATATATACAGCAAGTCAGAGAAAAAATGCATAATTCCGTTTTATAGGCATATATACATATGGTAAGACCATAAAGCATTAGCATTCATGGGAAATACTATAAGCCTACTGACTATTTATAAGTAGCATAGGATTAAACTTATATATGTATAAATTCTCACAGGTCTACATAGAACAGTGGTCTTCATTTGAGGAATTTTTTGTCTTTTTTTTTTTTTTTTTTGGCAGGGTTTCTCAGTGTAGTCCTGGTTATTTTGGAACTTGCTCTGTAGACCAGGCAGGCCTTGAACTCACAGAGATCTGCCTGCCTTTGCCACCCAAGTAATGGGATTAAAGGTATATACCACCACTGCCAGCCAGGAATTCTTAACTCAGTCCTCGCTTTCTTTGCTGTGGCTGAATTCAAAAAAAAGTGAAATGATAAATTACAAAATGTACTACTATGTCGGGGTCCAGCCTCGATGGGGTTTGCATGTTCCAGAGTAGGGGTGTGTGGATTAGAAAGATTAGGTAGGAGTAACAGAGATAGAAAGAACTTCAGAGACATAGCATAGAACCAGGAGGGCAATCCAGTGAATATGGAATATGCGTTATTTTCCATAACTCATATACCCCAATCCAAAGGGGGGGGGGAGGCAAAAGACTGCTTTAGCATGACACAAAGAACAAACAGAGCAATTACCTCATCAACACTTGAAACATCAAGCCACTGTATCCTGAGTTAAGCATTCTGCTGTTTAGGCAGGACATGCAGCGACCACACCTTAGACCAAGTAGTCTTGTGCCCGTGTTGCTGGAGGTGTGGATACATGGAATTTCTGAGTCAAATGTACATCTAAGTCGCCACTGAGTTGCCAAAATACCCACATAAATTTATAGACTCCCATTGATGTTTCGAATGTCCTAACACTTCTGAAATTGTGCTCACTCAATATTTTATATATATATATATAATTTTTTTCCCTGAGGCAGTGTCTCACTATGTACCTCAGGCTGATCTCGAACTCCTGACCTTGCCTCAGCCTCATGAGTGCAAGGGTTGCAAGCATGAGCCCCTATCCATGGTGCAGAAAACTAATCCTACCTCATTTTTGTGTGCATGTCAGTAATGTAAAAGGTTGACTTTCTGTGTGATCAGGAGCAGTTTGTGTCTCCCTCTCACTGCGGCGACCGCTCAGCCCAGTTTTCTTGCTGGATTACTTTCCCTTGCTTGGCAGGCTATGGGCATTG
The DNA here is from genome assembly GCF_014885135.2 of Alexandromys fortis. Classification (NCBI taxonomy): domain Eukaryota; kingdom Metazoa; phylum Chordata; class Mammalia; order Rodentia; family Cricetidae; genus Alexandromys; species Alexandromys fortis. The sequence continues at coordinate 11,138,373 of NW_026067908.1, forward strand.
TGTGACCTTCATGTGACTGTCATCATCAGTCTTTTTTTTTTTTTTTCCAAGTAAACCCCCTCTCCCCCAATTTGGGTAACTATTTTTGTAGTGTCGGAATTTTAACTTATGCCAGTCTCTAAGTTATGCCTATTAAAGAAATTCTTCTTTAGCCAAGGGATATATTTCTTTCTGAAGGTTCATGCTGATATGCTTCTGGAACATTCTGATAAGTAGGCAATTCTCACCTCCTCCAGCCTTTAATAAGAAAACGTCTCCTTACTGCTTTAGGCATCTTGAAATTTCTGCTATGTCTTTCACCCAGTGTGTGTGTGTGTGGTAGGCTAAATAAGCATTGAGATGGTCTCATTTTGGTATTTTGTATTTGTGTGTGTGTATATATATATATGTGTATATATGTATATATGCATGCACACACATAGACATACATGCACACATTTATGTATGTTTATATGTATATATGCACTTTGTATTGAAATCCAACTATAAATGTCAGTCAGTAGAAAATGTAGTCAATTCTTATTGGGTGCCTGCCTGGATAAACACCAACATCTGGCGAGCAGACAGGCAAGGCACGCAGCAGCAAACATCAGCTTCCTGATGGGGAAGGACACATGAGTTCACCGGTGCTGCCCTGTGTCCAGATGTTGCTGAGACAAGCTGCCTACTCTTGGTGGCTTGGAAGTAACTTTTCCGAGATTTGCACCCTCACATTTTGCCGTTTTTGGTCCAGTTTGGCTCTCTTTAGGCACTGCTTTGTGCTCCTGCCCTGCAGCTGTCCCCTTTGGTCACCCACTCTAGGGTCTTCTTTGTGAGATTTCAGGGAAATTTTGGGCAGATATGGCATTTACATGTCAGCCAGACATGGGCATATAGAGCAATCCTGGAGTCACTGCCACCAGTACCTGTCTGTATCTCCTTTCTCACCTTTCTCTGCGTGTTCCTGGGTCTCTGTGTCTGGGGTCCTCTTTCTGTCTCAAGACTCCAAATGTCTTCTAGTTTCGTGCATCCCCAGTCCTCTGGGAATTCCCAGTTTGTTATACAGATCAGTTTTATGGAGCATCCACTTCCTTGGTCCTTCACAGCACGGGGACAGTGGCACTGGATTTCTGTTTTCTTCTGTAAATGGGCAGAGCGCATGCACAGGAGAGCCTTTCTTTAGTGGGGATGGGGTTACCCTCGCTCTGACAGCCATATTCAGTTTTGAATTTTAGCATTTTCTTCCCCTCTCGGGGGGAAACAGTTGAAGCTAAATGAGGTGTGGGCAGGCTCAGAGGCAGCTCGGCACCGAACTCTGAAGGAAAAGGGATTGTATCCAGAAGAGGGCAGGGTGTGGAGAGGAGTCATTCTGGGTACTGTGAGTAGCACATGTAAAGGCCCTGAGGTATATCAGAGTCGGACTCATTCAATCAATTAGAACACAGCACGAAAGAAGAGGTTGATGGATGGAATGGTGTGTGGGGATTGGGAAGAAATTTCATTTTAAGAAAAATGTCCAAACATTAAGGTATGCTAGGCAAATTAGGTTTTACTCTCACATTTTTCAGAGGATTGCTGTAGGCTGAGGTAGGGCTCAGTAGAAGAATGTACCCTTAGCACACACGAGGCCCTGGGTTCAGCTCACAGCACCAATAAATCAGAAAACAGAAAGACATTTTTAACACAATAGGTAAGTAGAAATTTTGGGGGGGGTGTTGTTTATATGACAGGGTGTCACTATACAGCCCTGGCTGGCCAAGAATTCAAGAATATAGCCCTACCTGACTTCAACTGAGTGCTGGGACTAAGGGCCTGTACCACCACATCTAAGGAGATCTGTCTGTAATTTAAACAAAAGAAAGAAAGGAGTGTTGGCTAGCAAAGGGAGAGAACGGATTCTTCAGCACAGCTGCCGGGAAAGTGGAGTGGGTTACTCAGCCTGGAAAGTGCCCTGTAGGGCCCTCCCAATACTGCACGGGGAATCGCTCCATGACTGAGCAGCTGGAAAAGAATTAAGAACCAGTATTCAGACACACGGCGCACAAATACCCATGGCACATTGCTTAGCGAGGTAGAGACAGCCAAGGCCCATGAACAGATTGGCTGGATTGGCAGGATACAAAGCACGGAGTCAGCCTAGAACAGGGATCGAACTCTGAGGCTTTAAAGAATGGCCCCAGAGGGGCTGGAAAGACACTCAGAGGTTAAGAACACTGGCTGCTCTTCCAAAGGTCCTGAGTTCAATTCGCAGCAATCGCATGGTGGCTCGCAACCATCTGTAATGAGATCTGGTGCCCTCTTTTTGGAGTGCAGGGATACATGCAGGCAGAACACTGTATACACAATAGATAAATCTAAGAAAAGAAAAAAGAATGGCACCCCTCAGAAGGGTGAAGAGACTGAACACTGTATACATAATAAATAAACAAATCTGGTAGCAGCATAAGGTGCCGCTGGGAAGGGAATGGAAGGGCACAGCCTGGTGGGCTCTGTACCTTCAGAGAATCATGGTGAGGCTGTGGGGCTTCTATACAGATGTGATGCAGCTGTGGAGCAACTAGGGGAGTCAATCAACACACAGCGGGGCCTGCAAATGTCCATGGAGAGCTGGGCCCCAGCGTGGCTGGGGTGTGTGGCTTTGAAGGCTGCTATGGGGTTCTACCCAATCCTCATTCTCTTTCCTGTTTCTTGCCTAAGCAACAATTCTCTATATACCCTCTCCACCACTGTGTCAGAGGCCCGAAGCTACAGGGACGCCTGACTAGGTATCGGGACTCCCAGAATTGTGCTATAGAAACCTTTTTTCTTATAAGTCAGGTACCTCAGGTATTTTGTTATAGTGATAGAAACTAGCTGATATGCTAGAAAGTGGGTCTGGATAGAATCTTGCCAAGGAACACTGAAAGACGGGAACCCATTTGTGTAGTGAGGCCAGGCTAATGGCTAGAGCAATTCGGTAGGGACAAAACCCAGAGGCAGTCACACTAACTGACTATGTATATATTATGGAGAAGTCAGCTGGCCGATTCATTGCCACAGGCCCTGTGTGCTATTACAGTTTGTAAATAATCATGGCTGCTGTGGACACTCCAGGGGTCTTCAAGAACACTAAAGCTCTTCACAGATAGCAAATTGCATAATGCATACTGTGAAGAATAAGAGCGAGCCTGTCGGGGCCAGCGAAATGGCTCAGTGGTTAAAGATGCTTGCTGCCAAGCCCCAAATCTGAGTTCGATTCCTGGGACCCATATGGGGAAGGAGAGCACCAACTCCCACAGATTATCCTCTGACCTCCACACTCACCATCATATGCATACGCCCGTTTCCCACATGAATAAATAAAATATGGTAATAAAAAAGGAAGAAAGAGCCTGGTTTAGAAGGCTGAAGTCCAGGGCTGGATGGGTGCTCAGTGGAGAAAGTATTTGTCGCTTAAACACGGGGAACCAAGTTTGGGTCCCCAGCACCCACCAGCATGGGAGTCAGAGATGGGAGATCCCCGGGCAAGCTGGATAGACTAGCACATGCTGGCATGCTCTAGACTCAGTGAGAGACCCTGACTCATAGACAAGGTGGAGCGGGACCAAGAAAGACATCTAATGTCAACCTCTGGCTTCCACATGTATGAGCAAACATGCACACCACACACACATACCAGAAAAAAAAAGCAACCAACCAAAAAAACAAAAAACAAAACAAAACAAAACAAAAAAAAAACAACCGAAAAGCTGGAGTCCAGCTCGATTACAGGACAGTTCCCATGTGACTGCATCCATCAGGATGAGGTAAACACTCACAACTGGGGTTCAAGTAAGATCTTCAGAAGACCAAGGCGGGAGGGAGCAGAGTGCCCTTTCAGGCATGGGCTGGACAAGTAGAGCTGCTAAGAAACCTGGCTCACACTGGGGGTAGGGAAGTGATTATTGTCTTTACGAGTAGAATAGAACATTACAAATATGTCAAAATAGAAGCAAAGACATACTTCACACCGTGAGAGTCGGGGCATCAGCCGCTAGGGCAGCTGAAGCATGTGAGGGCCGCATGGGTGACTGGAGGAGAGCGGAGAGGGTGGGTGGCCAGAATGACTCTGCAGAGCAGGGCACCAGGGGAGTCAGGGCAGCAGCAGCCAGCCCGGAAAGTACATGCATCACGTTGACAGAGCTGCAGTAAACTCGGTGGAAAGACCACACCCACACTGCTCACCACAAAGCAAGTGTTCTGTGTGCCAACCAATGTTTTGTTCAGTTACAGCTACTGGGAGAGCCGTCCAGGGCACAGTTCAGCTCCAGTCACCTTACTGACCGTACTGTCGAACACCGACTCATTACTCATTCTTCACCCTCCTCTTCACACTGGTTCTGTCCTTGTCTCCCCAGAGCAGAAGGCAACAGCGTGTGTCACGCAGTTGTTCAAGGCAGGAACGCTTGGGGTTTCTGCTTCCATGACATATTCTCCACTGTGCTCTTTGAAAAAAAATTCTGAAATAGTCTTCATCCTTGTGATTCTCCTGACCAAGCCTGAGTGTGTCACTGTCCCCTGCCTGCGTTCCTCCATCTTCTCTGCCATCGTCTTGTGTTCACATAGACCTCTGCAACAGTTTTCTATCCACGTTTCCCAGCCTTGTTAGCCTATGATCTTTCAACTCAGACTGGCACACACACACACATAAGCATATACATACAGATACACACACACGTGTGCGTGCACACACACACACATACACACACCCACATTCCAACTGTAACTTCTCCCCACCCCCTCCCTTTCAAACTATCTGACACATTTTCTTGCTATGGCGCCCAGGACCTCATTTCTTCCTCATCATACCCTACCACCCTTTGCTGAGTAAGCTTTAGCTTCAGAGGCCCTGCCTTACTCGGGTCCCGGCCTGCTCTGCATCCTACCACCTGAAAAGCTCGCCTTCCCCACCATTCCTGCACCCCACATGACTCTCAGTCGGCAGGTAGCCACCTCCAAGACGTCACATCTGACCATTTTCTGTGAGCATCAACCCCAAAGCAGATTCCTTCCCTGCATCCTCCATCCCCTTCTTTTACTTCATAACAAGCAGCCCTAACTGAAACCGTATTTGGGTTTTGTATTTGTTTGTTCAAATGCCTTTATTAGATGCTTTCAAGTGCAGTTGCTAAAAGTCCAATTTAAACAGTCTCAAATAATACGGCCTTCTGTCTCCCATAAGCTGGTTGAAGCAGCAGTTTGTGTGCCCTGTGTTTTCTTTCTCCTGCCCCCACTACCCACAGATCAGTACCACCCTGAGGCTGAGGATGTGAATATGGACAGGACGGTAGTCTCTAGGCATAGATGCCACCTTTAACTTCACATCGCTCTGAGACAGACATCCCCAAGACCAGTCTTGTGAGACTGGATGAGGTCCCAGCACACCTTCCTAGGCCACCGCGAGGAAGAAATGCTTTATTCTGGTTGGGTGACTCTAGGCTTCTGCAGCCGGCCTCACCCATTCCCCTGCTCCAGCTATGGAGGAAAGGGTTGTGCTCATGGTTCATCGCTGTGTGCTTGCTTCTGATGTGTAAATAGGAGGCCCTGAACCGAGCCTGGTGACCTGGTCTCACAAAAGGAGAGAAACAATGTGAGAGCGGCCTGCTTTAATCAGAGACTGCAGATTTAAGCCTGGGATCAGAGACGCTGGGATTAACTTTCAGGCCACCCTGCTTCCCATTCAGTGCTGTCGGGCGAGCTAGGAGGGGAGACCCGGGCAGCTCAGAGGAGGTTGGGTAGCATTACTGACAGAGGCGCTGGGGTCAGGGTTGGGGTGCCTTTATTTAGGGTTCATATCCTCAGTGGGGAAGACACTGCCCACAAAGGCTTCCGCGGGGATCAAATGGAGATCAGATGTTACAGTGGTTTCTGTTACCCCCAAAGTGTGACTCTAGCCAATAAAGCGCATCTCCTCTCATTTCTTAAGGAGAATTGGAGCAAAATTAAGTCTCCTTTGGGGGAGGGAGCACTCATGAATAAAAACTGAGAAACATTGAATTAAAGGATCAGAGAAGTATGATACCCCGATGAGCAATTCTGAATTGATAGAGGTTGGGAAAAAAACAAACAAGAAAACCCGAAAAGGCTGCAGGATCTCAATCCATGTGCACGTAGACATATGCGTTAGTTACTAAACAGACCATCATATACAGTTATGAGGAGCTTTCAACGGAACGCTCTTTTAAAGGGATCTTAGAAAACAATCTTTTAAAGCATTCTACTCCAGCCTGGAAAATCCGCATACCTTTGTTCAGACCAAAAAGACACAGAGTGACTTGGCCGGCATGGTTAAGAATATGATGATTCCCCCAGATGTACATTTTCACAAAATCACTGGAGTAGTCACCGCTACGGGAGGAAGCCAGTCCTCCAGGCTTGCCACGTGTCAGTCACTAGGTGGCAATAGAAGTTGGTGCGAGGGGAATTGGATGGTTATCTAGTAAATGTATTAGTGAGGTTTAGCTGATTATCCAAGTCAAATGAAGCAATGGAAGGCAAATGGTCAGGCTCAAACATTTCTAAAACTTATCAAAAATTATTCATTCAAGATTATCTGGCAGACCTATGGGCATATTCTCAGAGGACCACTGAGTCTGGGCCCCGCTGGATGTCAGTCTCAGCCTGGAAGTTTCCTCCCGCATCAAGTGACCTGGAATATTCTGAGCTACTGATGCCGCTCCCTGGAAAGGGCTGGGTACAGGCACAGGAGTCCTGGTGGATGGACTGGTAAGAACGCTTGGGGTTTCTAGACACCTTCTGTGAAAGCCACGGTGGTATCTGAGGAGCCTAAGGAACTGCCATTGGCCATGACAATGTTTCCAACACCACGGTCTTCTTTCTAAACGATGTGAACATCACTCACCGCCACCACATGGATGAACGATGTCACACACACTGCTTGGGGACCATCAGTCTGTACGGGACCTGTAAAACTCAGCCACAGGGGCTGGAGAGAAGGTGCAGAGATTAAGGACTCTTGCTGAAGACCTGGGTTTGGTTCCCAGCACCCAAATTCTGCTCACAACCTGGCGCCACTCTAGGTCCAGGGGATCTGACGCCCTCTTCTGACCTCCGTGGGCCCTCGTCATATATGAGTTAAAACACTCACACATATAAAATAAAATAAACCTAAACCAGCAAGCAAACAAACAACAAATAACAGTAGCAAAAAAACCAACCAACTAAAAACTCAAAGCTAACCCCTGTGATGGTCTCTTGCTCGGGTTATAAACATTCAATTACTTCAGCCCTGACTTCAGGGCAATCTTTCTGCAAAAGATACAAAATAATTTCCATTAATGTCTTTTTTTTAAAAATAGTCTTACATGGCATACACTGATCTTGAATTTACAATCCTCCTGTCTTTCCCCAGAGCTGGAAGTCCAAGCGTATGCCACCATGATGTCTGACTTGCTGTTGTGTTTGAGTGGACTGTACTAATTGGTTTTAGTTCTTAGCTTTGTGCACCCATTGTCTAGATCTATCCTCTGAGCTGGGCACGTAGCATCCTCAGGAATTTGCCCAGCTCTGCTTGCAAAAGATCATCACAGCTGAGCTTGTCAACTGTGTTGCCCTTCCCTCAGGAAAATACTGAGTGTCCACCCACCCGCTCAGTGACTGCATGCGATTCTGTCTAACTGGATGTGGTCTGGGGGTCTTGGGAGCGGTTAGAGTATATAAGTTGGGGAAGACCGAATTCAGGAAGAGGCCTCCATGTATCTACAAAGCTACCAGGAGGACATCATTCATGCTGGGTAGAGACCTTCCCATGTTGCCTGTGACCTGTTACCCATGAACTGTAAGTAACCCTAATAAAATAGTTGGAGAACTTCAGTGGATTGAACTTTGAGACCTTATGGGGAAGCTGTGAAGCGCCCCTCAATGGCCCCCATCCCCACCAAACGACAATCTTATGACAGCATCTTCCCTGGAGACACCATCTTTCTGTTCCGGACCTTTTCCCTCCTCAGTTGGGAAGCTGGTTTTTTAAAAAAAGATTGATTTTGAATTTTGATTATGCTTGGTGTGTCTGTGTGACTATAGGCTCTGAGTGTGCAGGTACTGGGATGTTAGAACCTCTTGAGCTGGACTTACAAGTGGTGTGAGCCACCTAACATGTATGGTAGGAAATGAATTTGGATCCTCTGGAAGAGGAGCAGGTACTTTTAACCACTGAGCCATCGCTCCAGCTCAGAGAAGCCGGTTTCTTAACAGAGAGTCTCACTATCGCAGAAAACTAGACTCCCTCGGAGAAGGGATCTTTTCAGGGAAGACAAGAAACCCATGCAATCTCAGCAAGACAGAGTTGACCATCTTACACTAAGGAAATGGATCTGACTGTGTAGGAAGGGGGAGATATATACACTTTTATTTATTCGTTGGCTTTTTGAGACACAGTCTCACTATGTAGCCCAGGCTGCCCTAAAACAATTAACCCCCCTGCTGAGTTTAGCTTGAAAAGCCTAAAACACCAGGTTTGGCAGTCTTACTTATTTTTAACCGTTTATTCTTTATTTTATTTAGCCTACTAATACCCTCACTTTTCTTTGTGTGTTTGAGACGGCCAAGAGGCCTGAAGCTGTTCGAAGCACAGAAAGGATGTCTAGGTCACGTGGTGAGAGACAGCCCATCAAGTAACAGGAGCCACTCACCCGTTCATTGCATACAGTTTATTTCACTAGACTGCAATTTTATACACAGTATGAAGGGGTTTCTGGGTAGCACATATAGAGTTTACTTCCTGTAGTGCTGAGGACCCAATTTTTATTTTATTTTATTCTTTACAGTATATCATGATACCCTATCATTAAAACATTGTTTGGTGAAATTTTCCAACTACATATAAACGGAGATTTACCACACACACGGTGCAAAGAATGTCTTCATAACATATTGGAATCACAAAGCGTGAATCTAAAATACACCACTGTAATTAGAACGCTACTTTCAAATCACAATGCCCCACGCCAAAGCAGCCATGTGCTGAATCCCCGGAGAAGTCAAAAGCGGTTTGGTGGACTCAGTGGCAGAGGCTTTGAGCTACGATTTCAAAGGAAATCTTTTAAGAACCACAAGTTCACAATTTCAAAATGTCTTCCGTTATCTGTTTAATATTCTCAGAGTAAAAAAAAACGAGACATTTTAAAATTTATAGTCTTTAAACAAAGCGAATAAACCCAAGCCTCCCTAAACTGAAAGGCTAGGGCCATAATACTAGATTTCGTAGAAACCTAAGGAAAACCTTATATATGGGAGGTGGAAATAATTCTAAAGGGAATGACATTTCTTTGAGACCATCTTGGATCATTGCCCCCCCCCCCCGAAAGGGAATACTATCACAGATGACATATTTCAGCAAAGTGATGTAACAAGCCAAAGAAAGATTGCTTCTTCCTTCCTTCCTTCCTTCCTTCCTTCCTTCCTTCCTTCCTTCCTTCCTTCCTTCCTTCCTTCCTTCCATTTTTTTTGTGGATCAGGGTGGTGGGAAGATCACCAGTTAAATAAGAAACACAACTTCTTAATCAAAGAACCACGTCATCACACACAACAGCCAGGGGTACGGCCGAGAACCTCTCACTTCCTTTCCCCCCCAAGTTTGAAAGTTCAATAAATAGTAGAAAAATAATCCTTTACTTAGAAATCTTGAGATGCATCATTTAGAGCTCAAGGTGAGTTCAGTACAATAACGGTGGCGTCCAGGCACCGCTGGGAAACAGGAGTGTCTGCCAGCAGTTGGAGGCTCTGGTGTGCTGCGTCCCGCCATGGGCTCCAGCTCTCTTCCAGGCCAGGGGTCGAGTGCTTCTGGTGCTGGGAACATTCCCCTGACCCAGTTTCCTTTACAAGTGTCTCTGTTGGAGCTCCATGGGGTCGGTTCATCAGCAAACCCCACCCCCTCCGTTTCAGAACCAGGCCTCAGCTTCTCAGGGACTTTGCGGTTTCAGTTTAAACATGCCCCCAGGGGGCAGCAAACCGCCCGGGACAAAGCACAGACACTCAGTGTGTCTTGTGTGGCAGGGTTTTACACCGGCCTCATTTCTTCTCGGAGCACTCCGCACCACCCGGTGCCCCTCTGCCTTGGGGAGGTGAGGGGACCCGTTAGCACTCGGCATCCACGGTGTGCACTGTCACGGCGGCCTGAAGGTGGTGGCTGTGATGGAGGGTTGGATGTTGGGAGCGGTAGTGGTAGAACTTGTGACTCAGGAGGGCTGCAGTCTGAGGCGGGGTGTCCAGGTCCAAGTCCTCATCATGGTTGCCCACATCCACCCCTGCTGACAAGGGGTCGTTGTTGCAGGGAGGGTTCTCGCTGTCTTCCTGCGGGCTCATGGTGCTGTAACCTAGGAAAGGAACAGCACAGCCTCAGGACAAGAGCAGACTGTCTAGGAGGCTGGGGTGCACTCCTGTGCTAGTGACACGTAGGTGCCAAAACCTGCACGTGACCAGATACTGACCAGCGGATGCTGAGGTATTTTAATTTGAAGGCGATCTAGAGGAAACCAGGGTTGGTTTGTTATTTTTCTAAAAACAATTGATCACATATACACAACCATGTTAAATAACCGAGAGAGCTGGGGGGAAACGAACGATAGAGTCATCGCTCCACCCCAAACCCCCTGGCCAGTGACTGCCCCACGGTGAAATCACCCCACAGACCCCATTATATGCAGGTACCCATCTTGGCGTCCTGGGGTTCATTCTCCTACGCTCCTGAAGACTACAATGGCAATTTCCCCTGCATCATACAAACCACTCAAGCAGGCGATGGGCAGCTTCAGGGGGCGTGAATAAGATGCACGCTGGTTGGGCTAGCGGGCGGTACTGAAGGGCAAAACGCTCATGGGACGTCAGGGCGGGTCTAACCCATTATTATTATGGGATGTCAGTGACGGTCCAATCCGCTATCACTATGGGATGTCAGTGAGGATCCAACTTATTATCACCAGCACTGACATCGACGGCAAAACACAGGTCAGTGATTCCTGCCTAACGGGCTCTTAATCCCCACTGCAGAAGGGAGGCAGCCAGAAAAGGGAACCTCGGCTAAGGTTCTAGGGCTCAATGAAACATCCAATTCCCATCTAACCCAGAGCAACCAGAAAGGAATCCACTCTTCTCTGTGGAAGCCGGCCCGCGGTGTTTAAACATTGATTCCTTTCAGCATCCTAAGAAATACACGTTTCAAAAGCAAATGCCCTAGTTGATCAAAGGATGCCTCTCCAAGAACCTTGGCATATTTTTAGATATTGCAAGAAAAAAAAAAAACCCCACCAAAAAAAAAAAAAAAAAACCCCATGTCTTCTAAACGTCTTGAGAAGTGACAGCTCATGAATAGCTTCCTTGCTCCTCACTGTCAATCAGCCCTCACCCATGGGTAAGCACTAGTCACGTTTGGGACTGAAAAATTGATAGGCTTGCATTCAGCCGAGCAGGAACAGTGTATGGTTAAAAAAGTATGCTCCGTGCAGAAGTGAAAAAGGCAATCTATGTCCCCAGTAAAACAACCCAACCGAAGGATTATTTAACAGCCGGTTCAAAGCAAAGAATATTTAGTAGGCGCCTCCTAGGTACAAGCTGCTCTGCTAGGCTCCAGAGGTACAAAACCCTGGGTCCTAGCAGAGCTAAGAAGCCAGTGTTTGAGACAAGCGAGAACCCAGGGCGCTGGATCACTCTTTTACTGTGGACTGTATGGGGGTGGGGCGGGGTGAGGTGACAAATCAAATCGCCTTGTTTCCCTCCGTTAATGACTAAAATTGAGGGTAGACAGTAGTGAGAACTAGAGCTGAGGTTCAGCTGAAGCCCAGAAGGAGGACTAACTCATTCTGGCTAAAGGAATGAGGAGGTCATCACACGTCCACTCGGGCGTAGCCGGGTGAACACGAGTTTGGTCAAGTGTAGCCAGGTGGTGGTGGCACACACTGTTAATCCCAGTACTCTGTAGGCAGAGGCAGGTGGGTCTGAGTTGGAGGCCAGCCTGGTCTACAGAGTGAGCTTCCAGGACAGCCAAGGCTACACAGAGAAACCCTGTCTCGGAAAGCAAAACAACAGAGTTTGATAAAGGTGATATATGCAAACAGGAGAGCAGCCCCAGAGGTACGGTGCCAGGAAGTGATGCCTCTATGATGTGACCTGGATGTGTGTTAGCAGGGGCCTGAGAGCAGACAAGTGGGAAGCAGAGAGGAAAAGCCAGAGCACGGGACACATGCCAGAGTCGACCACAGGTGCACAGGTTCCCTATGAACGGCTGGCTCTGGTCAGATGATCACTCTGGTCAGAGATCCACTGACAGTTTGGGGGGATGGATGAAAAGGCTAGCCTGAAACTCACTAAATAGCCCAGGCTTGCTTCAAACTTGAGATTGTCCTGCTCTGCTTTGCTTGCCGGGGTTAAGAGAGGTTCACCACCTTGTCTGACTAGCCAACTCTTCCTTACTTGCTGCCTTTGCACTCCTAACACTGAGCACAATGTCTCACATAGAGGAGGCTCTTCATAGCAAAACCAGCCAGGTCTGTAGGTACAAGCCCGTAAATGAGGCGGGAAGATTGCAGGTTCAAGCTGGCTGAACTATAGAGCAAAGTCAAGGCCGACACGAGCAGCTTAGATCCTGTTTCAAAATAAAAACTGAAAAGGGGTTCCCTCAGGGGGAGACCACTCGCCTAGCATGTAAGACGCCTTGGGGTCAATCCCCCAAACTATAAAAACAAGCGAGTGAGCTTCCAAACACCAGTCACGCTATAATTCCCCCAAGTACTGGCATCTCTGAGTTTTCTGTTACCTGTGGCTTTGCTTGTCATGTCTCATATAATTAGGAAGACTTGGAAATCCAATTTTCCCGACCCAGTGGTTTCCAGCGTCTAGTGATACTCTGTAATTATTTGCCTCATTGTGATACCATTGCTTCTGGATCCGAAAAGGCTCCTGTGTTGGGGGCTTGGAGATCTCTGCTGTGCTTCGGGAAGGGGGCTTTGAGATGGCTTCACCCTCATTAGTGGATCAATCCCTTGATAGATTTAAACCTTGCAGCATCAGAGGGAGGGGGCAAAATGGAGGCAGTGGGGTCTAGAAGAGGAAGCATGTGACTGGAGGCTTGTCCTGGAAAGCTGCACCTCACTGGGCACCGCGAGGAAGGCAACCTCACACCACCCTGTCCTCAACCATCACGGTCTGCCTTGCCACGGCCCAGAAACAACATGGCCAGCCAGACACGGACTGAGACTCATGAAACCATGAGCCAAAACGCAGTTTCACTCTCTGAAAAGACTCCTCTAACTCTCTGCAAACGACGAACAACCGGCACAGGCGCTACCACCCTTTACGCTACACTTCCTATTTTCTAGTGTGGGAGTGGAAGTCCCAAGGGGCCAGCGAGTTGTAGAGAAGCAGGTGGAACAAACACGTTCTCTTTTCTTTCTTTGCAAGTCTTTCTTGTGGGTGTGTGTGGTAGGAGTGTGAGTGTGGGCATGCTTGTGTAGAGGTCAAAGGACAATTGCCAGTGTCCGTCCTTGCTGCCCACTTTGCTAGAGGCAGGGTCTCTTGTTTGCTGCTGTGGACATCAGGCTAGCTCTCACACAAGCTCCCCAGGGAATCTGCTGTCTTCATCTGCTACCTCATCCCAGGGACTCCGGTCTTACAGACTGGGCTAATGTACCTGGCTTAGTGGGGGTTCTGGGTATGGAAACTCAGGTGCCCCTGGCTTTGCAAACCACGAATCCCTCTCCCCAGGCCACAGACACTTTCTCATTCAACAAACAAACCATGTGTCTGGTGCAAGGCAGTTGTGCTCAGCACCAAGAGCTGGGAGGAATCATGAGGACGGACAGGATCCCTGGCCACAGAGCACAGTAGAAATGCTATTTAAATACAAAGGACCTCTGGCAGCACTTGTAAGCCTATGCTGAAAAGCATTTACGAAGATAACCTCAAGTAAGACACTTGTTTTAGGAATGAGGCCAGGCACCCATGAGGAACAGAAGCCCCAAACTGGGCTTCTGTACTTTGGCATTCTGTTTATGTGTTTACAGTCTATGGTTCCTGAGAAACTATTTGTGAGACTGCTAGGCTCCTCCAGGGGCTCATGCGCCATCTTGTGGTCACAAAGAGTAACTGTAGGAGAGTGTCTCCAGGATACGGTCTGCTTTTAGGTTTTTCGTTCATTTGTCTTAAAAAAAGTTCCTTGAAATTGCCAAGGATGAGGAAGAAACCCCGTTTTCAAAAAGAAAATGTTGCTTTATATATATATATATATATATATGCAAACATATCAGTCTAAATGTGGCTGTAAAGTTTCTAATGAGGACGTAACTGCAATATAAACTCACAAGGAGCAAATAAACATATGCTGGCATTTTTAAACTTAAAAATAAGCCAGTGAATATTAGACAGAACATGCTATTTTCTAGAGAAACACAAGACGAAGCAGACACATGGCTACAAAGGTATTTAGTCTCTCAACCTGTGAGGCTTACCTTTTGCTGAAAAAAAAAAAAACTTTAAATTGTCTTAGACTATTGAGAAGTGTGGCTGGGGTGTTTGCAAGACAGAGTTCTTGCCTAGCATGCATCAGATCCTGGTTTTGATTCCCAGCAGCAAAGGAAAACCACTTTCGTTATATTTTAAAACACGACCTTGCGAGCTATTCCTAAACCAATAAGCAGCCTTGGGCTTCCAAGTTTAGTAACAGCAGTTTTTATCTCTAGGAACGTCACTATGCAGCTTCCCAGGGGCCTAGGCTTTTACTAGTCACTCACATGCACACGCACACACGTGTGCATCTGCACACACACTTGCACACGTACGCACAGCACAACCTAGAACCCCGGTACTACCGCCTCACCCCCTCAAGCCCTTCCTTGGAACACGAACTACTTTCCCTGCCCCCTTTGTTCACTCCAGAAATCTGTCTCATTCCACCTGGGTCTCATGAACACATGCCTGCATTTCTGGGTTCCCCTAGAACATAACCAGGGAGGACAACACCCATAGGGTCAGCCTGAGCCTGAGCGCCTACCACGCTCTCCCCTTTAACCTTCATGAGAACTTTACCAGGTAGAAAAACCGGATCCTAGTTCAGTTACGTATTTGTTTTTGTATTTGTTTTTGGGACAGAGTGTTGTTAAGTAGCATTGGCTGGCCTGGAACTTGCTGTATAGATCAGCTTACCCTATACTTTACAGAGATCCACTTGCTTCTGCATGCCAAGTGCCGGGATTAGAGGTGTGTGCTCCCACACCTGGCCATTCTACTTTAAGGACTAAAACATCTCACTAAACTCTAAGCAGCTTGCTGAAAAAAAAAAAAAGAGGTGGTGTACTCTAAAGTGAACATGTTGCTGTCTTGAGGGGGTTCCTCTTGCTCACCCCACCCCCAGTGCCCCCCCCACGACGACAGTACAAGCGTGATACAGGAGAATATCCTTCAGAACCAAGTTGACAAAACAATCGATTCTATTTCCTCCTTAATGCATATGTAGATTTTATCCTGCTGGCATAACAGGGTCATTCAACTGATGGGTCCCTTTTTCTTAGTGACCTGCTGTATTGGTTCAGGAATACAACAGCCTACAGCTAGGCTCCGTTGATTTAATGATGTATTTGGGCTATGGGGACTCTCAACACCCTCTTCCTCTAGTGGTTTATTCTGCCTGCATGAGAAACTTTTTTTTTTTTTGTTATTCCTTGGGGATAATAGGGATCCAATTAGTGAGAGAAAAGAGAGACAGTGAGCCTTGCCGCGTTCCTGGCTTCGGGTACTCATCTCTCCGCTTTATCTAAGCTGCTGCTTCAGACACCATCTCAGTAAGACAGGGGAAGAGGCTGGGGAACATTTTGTCACTCCAGATTCTAATTTGGTATGGATGCCACAAGAGAGGGAGAGCTGAGATTCAGCGTTTCCGCTGAATAAGAAATTATTTCTGCTGAACTTTAGTAGCCTCAAACCTGTGTTAATATTCAAAAGAGAAGGCGCAGACTTGCCAAGCAGAAGAACTTACACAGGTTCAAAGGATTATTTGGGGGGTGTTGGGGGGGAGGTGTAGAAGAGGCAGGAAGCCAAGAAACTGAAAAATTTAAGTTCTGCTTCAGTTCTCCATAGAAACCTGGAGCTTCTATTTAGTCAGTGGGAACAAGGTCATTCAGAGCCCAATCCACAGTCCCTGGTTTACCAGGCTGGGCAGCAGCATCTCACATTTTCCAATGGGAGAGTGCATCCCTGTGGTGGGGTCAGAGGGATGCAGGTTGCTTGGAGGGATGTCAGTTCCTGTGCTTTTTGCATACAAACAGAAACATTGTTTGAAGGCATTTTTTTTTTCTTTCAGGATAGGTGTGGGAAAAGCCGAGGTGGAGAAAAAAAAAAAGTTTAAATAATTATCTAGGCATATACAAAGACTCAGCTCTGTGGAAACTAGACAGCAAGCTTCAAAAATGAAACGTTCTTTCACTCCGGCTCTGTTTCTGAGTAACACTGGCGGCGATGATCACAGACCAGGACTTATCTGCGGCTCTTTATGACAAGCAACGAGAGAGACATCAAGAACGTGAGAGGCTCTATGGTGTGGCTGGTCTTTGGGACAGGACATGGGACTTTCTATGACATGGATTTGCTTGGCACTTCATACCCCCTCAGTCTTGACTTTTCCTGAAATTAATGTAAACCGACAACTTTGTACATGCTCATTCTTTTCTTAGTCGTCCTTTCAAGGCTCGGTTGCAAAGGTTTCTTCATCAAAGCTTTTGAGCCTGGCAGTCACGGCCAGAGCTGGGGGAGGACAGAGCTGAGGACAGAGGACAGTTTGTCTATGATCCAAGAAAATATGTTGACGATGCCGACACTGGCCCACTAGCAACATTAGGGCCTAAGACACACGGGGGTTCCATGCCCCAAGTATGACCCTTTAGTGACAGTGTGATTTTGAAATGTTCCCCACACCCTCATGTTTTGAGTACTTGGTCCCTTAATAACACTATTTTGGAAAGTTCTGGAAAGTCTGGGAGTTGGGCCTTAGCTGAAGGAAGTGGGCCAGTGGTGACTGGTTCTTCATTTATTTGTTCCCCTTCACCTCACCTGCCCCTGGCCATGATGGTCACAGCTGTCTTCTGCCGCCTGTCCCTGCCGCTATGTTTTACCCTCAAGATACCAGCCCAAGTGATCTGTTCTAACCAGCAACCAAACTGAACCTTTTGTTGATGTTGTTGTCGAGACAAGGTTTCTCCACGCAACCCTGGCTGTCCTGGAAACTGCTCTGTAGATCAGGCTGGCCTTGAACTCCGAGATCTGCCTGCTTTGCCTCCTAAGGGCTGGGATTAAAAGTGTGTGCTGCCACCACCGCCTGGCAAACTGAACCTTCTTAAACTAAAAGCCAAAAGGAATAATTCCTCCCTGAAGCTGTTTTGTCAGGTCAAAAACACACTTTAAAAAAATTACACGTGTGTGTGTGTGTGTGTGTGTGTGTGTGCTTGTGCACTGTGATGTGTGGAGACCAGAGGGTAACTTGTGGGAATCAGCTTCTTCCTCTCCCACCACATGGGTCCCATGGATGAAACTTAAGTCACCAGGCTTGGATGCAAGAGTCTCTACCCATTGAACTATCTCACCAGCCCCCACCGGCTTTATGGAGAAAAACTTGAAAGCAGTTTGTGTGGCCAGGGCCATCTAGCTTGAGCCTGGAGTACTGGGCGAGAAAACTGCCTATGCAGTTTCCTCAATGCCATGCCTGAGTGCATCCTTTAGGGAGACTATGTCAAAATAAGTAAGCGTGGAACTGGAGAAAGGGAGAGAAAGAATGCGTTCCAGCCCCCCACAGGAGTAGCCCAAGCTCCCGGGGGTGGGGTGCTTCTAGCACAGAGGACCAGGCCTTACCGTGATCACTTTCAGTCCCCGAGCGGCCCCAGTAGCGTCGCCTCCTTTCTGGACTGTGTGCGTGTCGCTCCATGACCGCGGCGATGAACCGAGTGTTGCTGACTGCGGGAAGCCAAGGACAGTTAGCGTCACTCTTGGGTCAGTACCTTCATTGTTTCCACCCCTTTGCTCTGAGCACGCTCACTCACATGCTGGAGGAGCTATTCTTTGAAGAGTTAGAACACAGAATTTTTATAAGAATTTTAAGGCTGAGGGGAGCTGGCTTGGAGCTCTGGGGGGGGGGAGGGGGCGGGAGAGGGCACTTAGCTACCCATCTCCAGCCTGCTGATACAGGCCGAGGGCTAGGCAGCTAAAGGCCAAGGGGGCTGGACGATAGACATCTCTCTTTATAAAGGAAGCACGTTTCCCTTACCCTGAGTTGTGTATACTAATTAAGGGACTATAGAAAAAAACCTATTCAAAGAAACTTCCCTTTCTAAAACACTAAAACACCACGTTGGGGAAGTAATGAGAAGGGGGGCTTTAGGCCAGAGCAAATGTAAAAGATCACATCAAAAAAGGCTTCTGAGGCATTCTGAAACAAAGCAGAGAGCCACACTTATTCCTAAGGAAGAAGGGAGGGGAAAAAAAAAAACCCACCATGTCAAAGCTTCTTAAATTTTAATACAAGCCAAAAGGACATAAGAAAGAATATTTATTTTGGATTAGCCTCCCGCTGACACAAGCTGCAGGAGGTGGGGGATACTCACTGATGCCCCTGTCTTCGTGGCTGTCATCGTCCCTTTCATCTCTGTCATTCTCCAGGTTGGACATACGCACTGACATTTCTGTCCATCATTAGAAAGAGAGAAACATGACTATTTAATCAAACAAAATCACTGGCTTTAATATCCTGCCGAGCACCGGTTTGACGGCCGGGTGACAGCATTCCATCAAGAGTGAGTTCAAGGTGTGGGGAGGGAGAGTGTGGGGGGGGATGGATAGAGAGGCATGGTAGGATGCTCGCCTCAAATGTGCTGGGGTCTATTCCCAGGCACTTACTTACTTTCTTCCTTCCTTCCTTCCTTCCTTCCTTCCTTCCTTCCTTCCTTCCTTCCTTCCTTCCTTCCTCCCCCCCTCTCTCTCTCTCTCTTTCTCAAAGAAAAAAATGGTGAGCTTACGAGAGAATGAATGGATGCCCCTGTCTGTTACATCTTCCTAGTAAGAGGCGGATGGAAGAACAAGAAGAGAATAAAAACGAGCAACCCCTAGAATTGAGTTCTGAAGAAGGAAACAAAACTGATGGGAGGCCAACTCATCTTTAATCCTCTACCAAAGGACTTAAGTAGAAGTGGGGTCCAAACCACCACTGGCTTGTGTGTAAAAACACTACAGGATGGTCAGGTGCTAGGCAACACTGGACACCAGCCGCCCTCACCTAAGACAGGTGTGGGTGGTACCCCTGTTACCATGCCCTATCAGGGTTGTTGTCATAGCAACATCTAACACCATTTTGTCATTAGTGCTGCAAGCTGAGTTAAGCGGCCACAATGACTGTGAGTTGAGTTCACTTTCATAAAGGCCAGGCTAACGCATCTCTGGGGACTTCGGAGAGGGTGGGGAGGGTTTTGAGTAAAGATGGCAGACTTAAAAAGCTGGCAACAAAGTCATGGTTACAAATGAACTCTTTCATAGCGGGCTTCGGTGATGTATCTTGTTTCAAAAGATCAGATTATTCAAATGGACCATTTTACTCTGTACAGGAAGGGATGCAATAGAACTAATTCATATTCTTGATCATACAGATCCGGGGGTCCCTGATTTGCTTGGGTTCAGACCTGCAAGGGAGCACATTGACACAGTCTCTGTCAGGGCCCCAGTTCCCCAGCTCAGCTTACAGTAGAAGTAGGCCACGGAGTGGGGGAGGGATGGGGATGTTGGTAGCATCTGGAAAGAACCTAGGACTTTCTGGGTAGTCAAAATAGGGCATGCAGAGTTTAGGCACTGAAGAAGGCATCAGGCTTTGGGGGACTGCAGATGTCATGCTGCCCCTGCCCTTACAGTTGAAGAGGCTGGGCCACCTAGAAGAGGCTCTCTGCACTCACCTTGAGCTGCAAGAGGAGACATGTGCTGGTGGCTGCGGCGATGGATCTGGTGGCGGTAAGCGTACACGGCAAGGACCAGTACCATGATACAGCCCATGATCCCTCCGGCCACAGGGCCCACGGGGGCGCTCTTGATCATGTTTAGCGTGATCACCTCGTCACCTTCAGAGGATACAGGAACAGATGCACCCTGTCAAGATCCCCCAAGTGCGGGCAGGAGGTAGGGATGGGGGGAGGGTGGTGAGGTAGGAAGGACCAAAGTGGGCTGGGTTGGGGTGGCGAGCTCTGCTGCACTCCCAACTTCTCAGTGACACACGAGAACGTGGGAGTGGAGGCTTCATGGGATTCCCGGTTCTCAAACATTGGCAGCTACACAGAGCCTGAGCACAAATACTGAGCGTTGCTGCAAAGAGTAAGCAGAGAGAACTGCTTCCACACAGGCGCTGCCTGGTGCTGACAGAATCCTGGCTGCTCTCCGAAGGGGAAACCTCACCTAGCAGAGGAAGACGAGGCGGGCCTCTCTGGGGGACAGATGAACCACCCACTCAAATGAGAGACAGGAAGTACAGTGCGTTTGTGTCTCACAGACCAGGTTGCGGGGTGGGGGTGGGGCCTCCTTGTAAGCACAGAAAGTAACCTTTGGAGCATCAACTACGTGTCAACTATGCCCCTGCCTGGTTCACTTGTAACACAACAGCTCAACTCCTCCTCCCCACAGAAGGGATTCTCTCTCTTCAGTCAAGTTAGATGCGAAGATATTAAAAAGCAAGACATAGACGGTCCCTAATTTGCGATGATCGGAATCACCTGTCAACTCTGACACTATCAAAGCAATAAAGCAATCAGTAGAAGCGACACAGACTTTGGAATCTTGATCTTTCCTTGGGCTTGTGAAATGCAGGATACTCTCGTGATACAGGCTGTGGCAGCTCCTGGCCAGCCTTGGCCTCGCAAAGGTTAAATAACCAGCATTGTGTTATTGAACTGTGCTGTTAGGTTATATAACATTCAGCAGTCTGAGGCAATAAACACAATTTGACTTTTTTTTTTTCCAACCCATGATAGGTTTATGGGGCCATAACTGAATCCCAGGCTGAGAAACGTCTACATTAACTAGTGGCTTGAATATGGTGACTCAGTTTTTGCCAGCTAAGAGTGAGTGAAGACGTGGTACCGATTCTGGGGAGAGACGGAAAAGAAGAGCCTTAATGAGAGATACAGACTCTTCTTCGGTAGTAGTTTTGTCGAGGACCTGTGTCCTGATCCCAGGGTCTCCTCTCTTTGGGGTATCCCCGCCCCTCCCAAAGCTGCTGTCGCAGCCCTGAGTAGCTCTGGTGTCTGCTGAGCCCGCTGTCCTCAACAGTGATGCGTGGCAGAAGATGCCTACCCTGTATAGGTGGTAAGGAAAGGAAGGGGAAAGGGACCGCTGTGGGAGGGAACAGCCCGCTGCAGGCCCCACGCCTCCGACAGCTGGGATGCACATTCAAGCGGACTCTGGAGTTCAGTCATGTGGAAATCAGGCCCGAGTTTCTCAGAACAAGCTTTATGAGAATGCATTCCAGGCTTGCAAAATTTGGCAGCGTGGTTGGCTGCTCCCTGCACAGTGCGTGTAGCCAGCTCTGAAGGTGATTATCTGCCCTGGTTTTGTAACTAAGGATGACTGGCCAACGAAGCAGGGGAGCTGGGCGGAAGATTATTAAGATCTTTGTCCCAGTAGACAGGTGGAAGATGGCATTCACGAGTCAAACCAGCGCAGGCTCCTAATCAACATACCGATGGCCCCCATGTCATCCACGTAGGGACTTTTGGCTCCCACGATCCCCCCGAAGCATTCTTTCTGAGGCGCACAGTAGGATTTGTCCAGGTGAGTCTTCCCGTCGCTGTCCACCACACACCACTCGCAGTCCAGCACCCCGAAACAGTCCCTGCCGAACGGACGGGGTTTCAGAAAGCGGCGTGGGCAGGAGAGCAGGCCAGCTGGCCTTCAGCTGGACCTCAGGGCTCACCTGCTTACTCCTGCTCTGAGCGGCTGCGTGCCAAGTCCCTTTCCTTGTCAAGTGGGGACAGCGGTCATTTACCTGGGCATGGCTACTTACTGGATGCCTCTTGGCCAGGCCAAGTACTCCCTGAGTGACCTTACAACCTCCTCGCGTGACTTAGTGTGGTCTTGTTCAAAATCATCTCAAAGCATCAAAGGCAGGTAGAACCTAGGTTTGTTTGCTTCTAGTCTAACATGCCCATGTCATTATTATTTTTTTTTTAAAGGAAGGAAGTAACAGTCAAATACATTCAGGAAACAGTCTGTTTAAAAGAGATATGCTCACTGCTGGTCTCTTAGGCTGGATGCATGGCGATGCTCCGAGAAAATGACCTGGGTGACAGTCTGCCTGTACCCGAATGCAGCGTAACAGCCCACGTTAATCAGTTCAAGGGTAGCCCTTTCCTCCACTCAGCCAACACAAGGCCAACTGTGCCCTTATGTCACCCGATCACACGGCAACCAGCAGCTAGCTTCCCCTTCCCCTATCTGTCAAAGCCACAGCTCCATGCTTAGTCCAAACCCTCTAGAGGGAAGCAGCCCACAGCAGGGGACACAGGGTGGTTAGTTCTCAAAACTGCCCTGGAGCAGTTTGCTCTCTATGAAGGAAGTTCTGAAACCTTGTTGGCTGCTGGCTCCAGTTGGGAATCCCAGGAGATACTACTCCCTTGTAACATCTGCATTTTGCTTATTAAAAGAAACAAACAAAACACTTCCAACCCCACAGCAGAAACCTTAATTTTTTTTTTTTTTAAAGCCTATAGCACAAATGCCAAATCCCTGTAACCAGTGGGAACGGAACATTTAATCCGGGAGACAAAAGGCTTGTGGCATAGGCCTCATCCTCCCTTTCCCAAAGGCATGAAGAACAAGAATCCACTGGCTGGGCAGCAGGAGCTTTGTGGGCCTGGGCACTGCTCTCAGGGAGGTCTCTTACCCACTTTCCAGTCTCTGGTTGCACCTGCTGTTGACACACTGGTGCAGGGCATCCTGCAGGCCAGGGTCGATAGCTGTGTACGTCACTGGTTCCTGGTGCACCTCACAGCTTGGGTTTCTATGAAGGAAGCCAGCGTGGAGGTTAGAAGCAATGACACCCATATTCCAAACCCCTAGTCTTAGATAAGGTTAGCAAAATCTGAGGTTTTATTATTTGGACAGCTGGCTTTGCCACTCAGCGAAACCTTCAGCCAATCCATTTAACTACTCGGTTGTTTAAGTTGTTTATATTTGTATACAATAGAAATCATATATATGTGCTTCTGTGTGCACACCACATACACTGAAATCATAATCTCTCAACATAACAGGAATGTGTAAAGCCGAAATGTGCTCAACCTTCTGTGTTTACACTCCTCAGCCTTACTTTTCTGGGGTAATATTGTGAATAGGATTTAATGAGGACCCTTTCAGACACCCTTTTTATGTTTAACAAATGTGTATTATATTAATAGACATACACACACAATACCATGTGTTTCCTTTCAGTTCTAGGAGAGGAATCTAGTACAGTCATTAAGAGCTTATCAATAATATTAATAACACTGTTTCATGCATCAGCACAGGTATGTGCACATATGAAAAGCATCTGTATACTTACACAGTTAATTAAAAAAACTGACTCAAGCCAGGTGGTGGTGGTGCATGCCTTTTAGCCCAGCACTTGGGAGGCAGAGGCAGGCAGATCTCTGTGAGTTCGAGGCCAGCCTGGTCTACAAGAGCTAGTTCCAGGGAAGGCTCCAAAAGCTACAGAGAAACCCTGTCTCGGAAAAACAACAACAACAACAACAAAAAACTCAAAAATAACCTGACTAAATATGTATAAAGTACTTGACTCGTGGCAGATGTGTAGAAAATACTTGCATGAATCTCCTGTGACTTACTTACTTTTACTCTTTTGGGAGTCTTTATTACTCTTATTTTTTGAGACAGGGTCTGTCACTGAATCTAGAGCTCAATGATTTGGCCAGATTGCTCAGCTAGTAAGCCCTTGGGATCTGCCTGTCTGTTCCCTGGATTGCTGGGGCTATAGGCACATGCTACAAGACCTCATGTTTGTGTGAACTTTACCCACCGACCCATCTCAGCAGTCCTCATATGGCTTTAATACAGCATATATACTTTTGGTATTTCACAACATGTATATTTAAACAGCAAATCAGGCATTATTTAAAATTTGGCTTACTGATTATGATTCTTATTAGGACAAAGCACTTTTGTACATTCTTAACCCACAACAAACTTAAAGAAAACACCACAGTATAGAGACTATACATATGTATACATATGTCTACAAGAACATATATAAATAACATACACACACATACAGGCATATATATTTTTTACCTGTTTTCGGCATTTGTGAGGTTGCCAGTGCACTCATTGACCTCCAGGGGGCACTCACAAGGGCATTCACATTCATTTTGTTCCATTCTGAAAGGCAAACAGAATCACTAGTTAAGAGGTAGGTGCCAGTAGGATATCATACACACACCAGGGAATTGAGATTTAAAAAAGAAAAAAAAAGAATCCTTTGCCAGTTACACTTGACAGTGAAAACGAAGCTGTGGCCAAAAATTTAAATTGCATTTGGCCTGAATCCGCAGCCGTGGTGATGGTGTCGTGGGAACAGATACTAAAGGCTTCTGTAAACCTGGACTTCCCTCCTCCCCACCTCTTCTGCCAGTGCCTGGCATCGGTTAAAATGTTAAGGAGTCCATGAACGGAACCCAGCCCACCGGTGGCAGTTGAGACACAGACGGTCCACCATGCTGCAAGCGCAGAAGGCAAGGGAGTCGCAGGTCTCGTTGACAATGCCGACAAACGCGTTGGTGCCTGGGATTCTCGCCAAGCGGTACTTAGAACAGTGGCTGCCATGCACAAGGTTTGTCAAGTCGCCCTGCAGGAGAGAGGAGGAGGGTCAGGACCCACAGACAGCAGTGTGAAGATTTGGCCCTCTCAGGCAGAAAAGACAGGATAGCTTAGATTGTGATTACAAAAAGCAGCACACAGCCACTATTCAAGACTTTTAGTATTTTCTAAAGATTCATTTTTATATATGTGCATGTCTGTGTGCGTTGCAAGAATTTGTGGAAGACGGAATAGGGTGTTGGAGGCCCTGGTGCTGGAGTTACAGGTGGCTGTGAGCTACCTACCTGACATGGCCGCTGA
Source organism: Alexandromys fortis (assembly GCF_014885135.2). Classification (NCBI taxonomy): domain Eukaryota; kingdom Metazoa; phylum Chordata; class Mammalia; order Rodentia; family Cricetidae; genus Alexandromys; species Alexandromys fortis. Next base: position 11,163,507 of record NW_026067908.1, read on the forward strand.
GAACTTGGGACCTCTGGAAGAGCATCGTGAGTTCATGACACTGAGACATCTTTCCAGCCCCTACAGCCACTGTTTAAAATGTGGCCCAGAGAACACTGCTTGTTAAAAAATTTGTTTTTCTCACTTTGGTGAGAAGGAAAAACCTACAGATAATTTTATCAAGTCAGATATGATTTCCATTTAGTAGTTGGTATATGTTATGGAAGTCAGCTTCCGGAAACATTTCTTTCGAAGGCAAACATAATTAGCTACAAACCACATGCTTCTTTCCTTTTAATACACCTTTCTGCTTCCTAAAGTAATATACATAAAAAACAAAGGTTCTTTAGAGACCAGTTGATTTCCTGCTTCTGCAACATTGAAACTGAACTAAGTATTCTCTTTCTTCATTCTGTAACTGGTAGATGTGATGAGTAGCTTCTAGAAGTGCCATAAAAAAACTTAAAAGCTGTACCATGAGGTCGTGCAATAACTGTCTTTCTGCATTTCTATCAAATTCCCCGGGGCAAATTATTCCAAGTCACACTGATGTCACTCATCTCTTAATATGTCAACTAAAAGTGACCACGGTTGTGGCAGAGTAGGTTCTTAGATTCTAGACAAGTTTTGTCTTGTGTGAAAGACGCGCACAGCTTGGACATGCAGTGACATGGCTTATTATGCAAAAAGCTCCATGATCAGAATGTCCCAATTTCATATAGAGTGGAAATTTCAGCTGTTAAGAAATTCTCTATCCTTGACCTGGTGAGACAGTTCAGTGGGAGAAGATACCTGCCACCAAGACTCCCAGCCTGAGTTCCATCTGGGGGACCAACACAGCGGAAGGGAAGACCTGACACCTGCAAGTTGTTTGTTATTTGTTTAACTACGCAAAGGTGTGTTGCTGTTTTTGCCTTGCCTGCCTAAGGCACCGGATTGGTCTAATAAAAAACTGAACTGCCAATAGCGAGGGGAGGAAGTATAAGTGGAACTTTGGGGCAAAGAGAATAAGTAGGAGGAGGAATTTAGGCTCAAGGAAGAAGAAAGAAAAGGAGATGTCAGGGAGACACCAAGGGTGAGTCAGCTAGACAGAGAGGACACAGGAAAGTAGGACATATAGAAAAAAAGCTAGAATGCCCCAAGGCATAATGTTGATGAGTAGAAATAGGTTAAGTAAGAAGAGCTAGTGGGACAAGCCTAAGCTGAGCATTCATAATTAGTAATGTCTTCGTGTCTTTATTTGGGAGCTGGTTGGTGGCCCAAAGAAAATGCCACCTAGAGTTATCCTCACATGTGCTTCCACACATGTGCTATATGTACATCTGTGTAGCCATACAAATGCACGATGCAATTTTAAATTAAAGCTTAAATCAATTAAATTATTCTAATTCCCATTCAACTAGAATGTGCTTTTCAGAAATGTTTCTACTCCAGCCTTGTGGTTTTGCCTGCAGAGGACTCTGGAAACCACTGAAGAAATGAACCAGATGCATAGAAAGAGGCAGACTTTCGTATGATAACTACCCCAGCTCTCCTGCAACAGGGCTGCTCACAATGGAGCGGGGTGGAGCAGGGAGGAGCAGGGGGCGCAAGACGATGTTGTGGACACCATAAAGATTTTCGATTTGATCCAGCACATTAAAATAATTAATTTATTTGTTAACTATTTACTTATTGATAGAGTATGTTCATCGGAGTCCTGCCTGCATGTATGTCTGTGTGAGGGTGCTAGATTTCCTGAGACAGTCAGTCATAGGTAGTTGTGAGCTGCCATGTAGATGCCGGGTATTGAACCCATCTGGAAGAGCAGCCAGTGCTCTTAATTGCTGAGCCATCTCTCTCCAGCCCCCAAATTAGTTTTCAACTGCACATTTAATGACTAACATACATAAATGCCTAGGTAAATTAAAATTTGCTTCTTGTAAGTTTTCAAATGTTAGCTCTGTTGCCATGCCCCCGTTTTGTTCCTTCCTAGAATCATTCCAAAATGGGTAAGAACAGAGTTAGATATTTAGTCATGTAAATCTTGCAGCAGTTCAAATTACGTAGAATGCTCTCAGCTACAAAAACAAACAAATGCTTTCAGGATGACATCCACAAAACTCCCCACCTGCTGCGGTGGGTGACCAAGGACTGACTGAGGCTGGCCGCTAAGCCATCGCTAGGAGACAGGAGCACACAGAACCATACAACCTTTGTACGGAGTATGGGAACAGCCCTAAGCAGCAAAGGGATAAGGGATGGCTGTTCTCAGCCGTCAACTTGCCTACATCTGGAATGAACCCAAATGACTGGGCATACCTGTGAGGGATTTTTTTTTCTTAATTAAATTCATTTGAAGTGGGAAGACCCACTTCTAAGCTGGATTTATGAGGTGGGAAGATATGCATTCAATCCAGATCTTTGGAGGTGGGCCATTCATGTTGAATCCGGGCCACACCTTGATAAAGGACATGGAAAAAGAAAGCTGGCTCGCTCCGCTTGTTCTCCCTAGCAAGTCTATGCCGTCGGTGGTATTAGAGCCTACTTCTTTGGATTCCAGCGTATACTGAAGACCAGCCGAGACATCCAGCTTAGTGAATTGAACAACTACTGGATTAAGCCTGTAAGCCATTCTAATCAACTAATAAATCCCTTTTCTCCATATATATATCAGTTAAATATATATATTTTATAAATATATTTATATAAATAAATATATATTTAATAGTTCCTCATGTTGTAGTGACCCTCACCCATAAAATTATTTTCGTTACTACTTCATAACTGTAATTTTGCTACTGTTATAAATTGTAAGGTATATATCTGATATGTGACTCCTGTGATAGGGTCATTTGGCTCCCAAAGGGAATCACAACCCACAGGTTGAGAACCACTGCTCTGGGGAACCATAACTAATACAGTTGGCATATTAATCAAAGCAGAGTACCAACCCTGTAGCCTTCAGACAGTCCCTGTCCCATCCTGGCTTTCTGTCCTCCAGTTACCACGGTGGGAGCTGTGCTAAGGTCTTTCCCCACTCCTGGGATCCTGTGACTCCAGGGCCATGAAGTAGGCACAGGCATTATTCCATTCACCGTTCATGAAGAACATGGGCTTACCACCAGGCTGGTATTGAACTTGTAAGATCTCTGCACTGTCCGGTCGCTGAAGCTGTTGCACAGGTTCTTCTTCACAAAGTTTGGGTGGTTAAGGATGTCGTTTGCCACCAGGGGCTCCTGTCAAGGCCACAAGACAGAAGACAAGTGTCATTGAACACGCTTCAGGCTGCCGCAGAGTGGAGCCGACCGGCTTTGGCCAAAGAATACCTTGTGGGTGATGTGTTGCTGCTCCAGAGGCGCATGGCCTTTAGGGTCAACGAGCGTTGGATGAGCCACCAGATAACCCCTGTCCTCCATTATGAAGCACCTGTACCAAAACAAGGGATGCCCTTCATTCGTGAGTGGCTGCCATGCTTTCAAAGAACTCTTGACCGCACTAGCCTTAAAATGAACTTATCTAGACGTTTGGGGGACGAAAAAGGAAGGAATCTTGCTAGCCAAGTAGACACCTTTCTCTTGAGGTGATGGACTACCTGGCCTCCAGGTTGTGGTCAGAGCCACATATTGCTCTGTGGTCACCTGTACAGTTCATAGAGGATATGCCCACCCAATCCAAGTTTGAGGGATGTGAAATTCATTGGAAGGATATTAGAAGGAGGTGGTTTGCTCTTTTACTCTTTTTTTTTTTATTTTAAAAGGAAGGAAGCAGAGACGCATACACAGATACAAACATAAACAAAACACAATGCTTGGTGCATATACAAAGATACTTGCAGGAACACTAAAAATGGCTAGAGCTACTTTAATCAAGACTATGTTTCTCCCCTGAGCATTGGTCATAGCAGTAGCCAGGGGCCTGGCACGTGCCCATTAAATGCCATTGCAAAATTCAATGGTGACACAAAGCATGGAGCATAAGACTGAACCGAGAAGCTATTTTTAAAAGCAAGTCTGCGCTGAATCAAGGGACTGCCCTTGCTTTGATCAGACATTTTCTTTTGAAATTCGGGAGGCAAAGTCTCGTGGTTCTGTGAGCCTCTTTCTGGGAAAAATGTAAGAGCGGCAGCCTAAGCAGCTGAAATTTCACAGAGACTGACTTAATGACTAAGTTAACATCAAAAGTGCCGCCCTAGAGAAAAGTGCCCCCTGGTCTTCCCAATACCAAAGTTGAGGGATGCTTCTAATCACTGGCTTCTAGAGAAACAAGACTTTGGGGCACGATGCTATTCCTCTTGCTAGGCACTGTGTCTGTTTGTCTAAATAATAAACAGCTTGCGCCTTCGAAAAAGGAAAGAAGGGCCGGACTGGGGAGAAGCCTCGGTGGGAAAAACGTTCACCTTGCTATCATCCACACCCATGCAAAGCTTAATGCAGTAACGCACATCTGTAATGAGAATCCTCAAAGGCTCATGGGTCAGGGAGCCTGAGGTTTACGGTCATGAATGAGGGACCTTGTCACAAAGAAGGTAGAAGGTGATGGCACCCAAAGTTGTCCTCTGACCTCTGCAGACACACATGTGACCCCCACTCCGACAAAAGGGGAGAAGACAACAATAAAAACCTGTCTTAACAGGACAACCCAGGCCATGAACTCAATATTTGATACTGACTATAAGTATGTGGTCAACATCTGGTGTAGACAGGAAACGGTGTCCCTGTAGGGCTTACCTTATTTTGTTGCCACCGTCCTGGTTACAAACTGGTAAGAGGTCCAGCAGAACTTTGTAGAAGTACCTCAAGGTGAAGTCAATGCCCATCACGGCCACAGTGTGCCCGGAAGACAGCTGTGTACTTCATGGGAAAGAGGCCGAAGAGTAAGAGGCAGAGCAGACATGGTCTAGGGTCAGAGAGGCAAGCCCTCCCCATTTCCCGTGCCTGTATCTGCTGAATGACTGACTGGAACATGAAGAGGACTTGAGAGAAAACATTATTAACCCTTTGGTTACGGCTTTCTGAATAAGACCGGCACCAAACACGAACGGCTGTGGAATATGTCCAGCCCTCCCAACACCCACACATGCTCAGAGCGGCTGCAGTTCTTAGCAAACATAGCAGTCAGAGGCCTAAGAGTGAGAGGGTGCAGGTCTGGCTGCCTAACACAAAATTTAACAAGATTATGTATGTGGGTATGCACGTGTGTGTTTGTAGATGTATGTAGGGACATGCTGCTTGCCACAGCGCGTGTGCAGAAGAGGACACCGTGTAGAAAAGTCAGTTTTCTCCTTCCACCATGCAGTCCCGGCGATCAAAGCCTGTCAGTCAGGCTTGGCAGCAGGTGCCTTTACCCACTGGGCCATCTCACAGGCCCTACAGTTTCTTTCAGCAAACTTCTGGAAAAGGAACCTGAATGACTTCCTTTATTTCGGAACAGGTCTCACAGAGACTGAGCAATCACAGCAAGGCCACATAAAACTTACCAGGAGCCCTGAACAGCTTTCTTTCCACAACACCATGACGGACTCACTCAAAGCACAGCTTCTATTTAAGAACGAGTCCTCCGCGCTGCAGGCCGGTCCACCCTCTATCCCATAACACCACTAACTCTCCACAGAGGACACGCTGCCAGTACAGCTAGGTGGTAAAGTCTGGCGCTACTGGCTCACTCTGTGGTAGTTATGGGGTCAAGTCCTGGCATAGCTGGTTTTATTTATGTTGTTCCTGGAATGCTATTTGGCCTTTTAAAAGCTTTGGTTTTTCATGAAGATGGAGATGATAGTAATACCTTAAAAAAAAGTAAGCCCGCTATTGTAATTAAATGTGATAATGTTGATAATGTTTGGTAAGTTGCTTCACCAACAGATGGTAAACACCCGAAAAGCAGAAGTGACTCAGTGAAATATATCAGGACTTGCCCAGAATGGACTGTTATCATATACCTGCCTGATTTCCAAAGAAATACCAGGAGAAGAAAAATGACATCATTCTTAACTATTTCAGGACGGTCCCCTTCCATCCCTCCCCATAGCACTGGGCTTTACATCTCGGGGCTAACTGCATACTAGGCAGGTTCTCTATGAACTGAGGAGACTGTCCCAGCCCTTTCTCATGGTAATCTTTATCTTCATGTGTATATGGATCTACATGTGGTATATATGTGCATCGTATGTGTGGCTGGTGTCCTTGAGGTCAGAAAAGGACATTGTGCCCCCTGGAGCTGGTGCTAGCAACCGAATTGGGTCTTCTACACGACCAGCCAGTGCTCTTAACTGCAGAGCCATCTCTCTGGCCTCCTTTGGAGGGAGTCTTTGAAGGCTTTATTAGTTTAGGAACACCGAAGCTTCCAAGAGCGGGGCATTTTGGCCAGCATCATGGAGTCATTAGTGTATATATGGATAGAAACTCACTGCCTGATTCTAAAAGCATATTGTCTTAGTCATACGCCAGACCTGTAGGACTAGAAACAATTGTAAATTATTTAATTTCTGTGGAAGAAGCTAAGAAAGACTTGTAGATTGTATTCTATGAATGAAAAAAGTTAGCCTGGGTATGGTTAAAAGACCTAAGTATGACCTTTTCCCGATATCTGGAGCAGCACCGAGTTGGCTCTTCTCGACAGTACCGTGTGTCTGCTAAGGTGGAAAGTACTGCTCAGGTGTCCTGGGATATGCTCATTTTACTTCTAAAGCTCCTCTGGGTGGCAGTTATCCTGCTCAGTATGACTCACGCCGAAGCAATAGTGTGCATCTTGCCCACGGAAGCCTAGCTTTGTATTTTATCTGAATTGCAACTAGGCGCACTGTTACCATAGCAACTCACAGGATTTTATAGAACCATCCAGCCCAATCTGCATTTCTAAACATAATGGACCAGGTTGATGGTAATACACGTAATGTGACTGTCGTTGTTGAGTCCAGCAGTGTTATCCTATGGGAAGGATGTCCCGCTAGATTGGCAGGCCACTGGAAATGCTCATGGAAGAAGCAGACAGAGAGCTCCCATGAGTGACCGGCGAGCACTGAGTTAGAAAGCCCTTCCCAGCTTCTCCACCAAAGCACGTCTGAAACCGGGGTAAGTGGGTGTGCTTTAGACAAGCGGAATATCCACATCGGCTCTTTCTTCTGACCAGTTTGAATGCCACACGCTCAAAGCCTAAAGAGCACGGCAATAAAATAGCTGCTATTGTCGGAATCACTTAGCCCTGTCAAGTTCAGTGCTAAGCATTTTCTCAGGTGTCACCTCGAATACCTTGCCCCTTTCCCTTGTTCCGGGCACTGTTCTATGAGCCTTATGTATTATTTAACTTAATCATTGCAATAATTATTTGAGATGGGCTCTAATGAGGAAACAAAAGCAAAAAAGGATTTGTTTACCGTCACATAACTCATAAATAGCAAATCTTCTTTTATATATATGGGGGGGGGTAGGTTCCAAAGCTGGCACCTTCGCCAAGCCTGTCTAGCAGTGCAAGTCGCGTGTGCATGTGTGCGCGCACGCGTGTGTGTGCGTGTGTGTTGGTCTGTTGAGCAACAGGAGAGGCGGTTGGCGTGGCTCTCAGCTGTGATGAAGGAAACAGTCACAGCTCTAAATAGTTAAACTGCACTCAGCTAAGCAAAACGGTCACACAATGGGTCCATGGGCTACATTGAGCAGGGCCAAGGCATATGCTTCTCTGGCGGATCTGTATTCACAGTGACTTCCGCTCTACGACGGAAGCTGTGGATTTCTGTGGCTGTTAAACAGGAAGCTCTCAAGTTGTCTTCATTGGAAAAGTCACGTGTTCCCAGCATTCTTCATTTGAACAGGCCTCATAAGGGTTGGCAAACAAGCCAGATTAAAATTCTTGGACTCATCTAATCTTCAACAAAAATGCTTACATGCGCACACATAATAAGCTCACACACCGACCTCGACCCACGCACTAGAAGCACACAACGGAAGGCAAGGCTGAGGGCCCCTGACACGAGCTGACAGTGATGGTACCCCTCACTGCTAGCTTTGAAAGGCCAACCCAGGCCCCTTTTACTGTTGTCAAAGATGAGGTGGACTCTGTCCCTGGAAGAAACAGTCTGTGTCCTTTTCCTTCCCTAGACTGTATGTAGGGAATGTTGAGTGCAAGTGTGCCCACACCAGATGGCATGTCAGCAGAAACCCTGAAGGATGTACTCTGTGTGAGGATTACTTGCTTATGTATGCAATCTGTGTTAGGGGAGAAGCGGACAATCAAACAGATACCACTGCGCACGAATCAGCATTTGATTGGCAGCAGGTATAGCTTTCCATAGAGACATAGGCCTGGTGCTGGAATTCCACCCGGCTCTGCTTCCCAATTATTATCTCAATGAACTTGTGGCAGGGGAATTCTAACTAGTACCAGTCATTTGATGAGTAATGAGCACCACTGAAAAGCAAGGAAAGCCGCTCTCCTCCAAATTCTAAGGCATCCTGCCAGGTATCAGTCAAAAACACGGTCTTTCTTGGTTGCTTTGAGAAAATAGCTGTTTGTATAACGAAGGGATTAAAGCAGTGCGCCTTCCCATCCAAACTTTCGCGAATGTTTGGAGAGTCGGAGCTGAGGATTTACGTCGTAGGAAACAACACATCCTAATATATGTCCCATGGTACTGACATTAATCAGCTCTCCGGTAACATCGGTTTTCAAAACTACCAAACAGAAAACCAAAGCAAACAACTCATGTCATTCTAAAGAGTCAGACACAAAGAGAACTCCAGATGCCCTGGTAACATCTTTCCTCATTAAAAAAAAAAAAAAATGCTCCTTTGCTTGCAAACGAAGCAATTCTAGTGATGAGAGCTGTCACGTTCCAGCTGGTACTTCTCCTTTTTTCATGTGTATAGTATGTGACCGCAAAGGTTGGTGGGCTGGCTCGGTGGGCAAAAGCGATTGCCACCAAACCTGAAGACCTCGTCCCTGCATGGTTAGACTCAATCCTCTCTTACAAGTTGTCCTCTGGCCTCCACATGTGTCCTGTGCATGCATGCGTGCCCACAAACACACATTAGCGAGGTTAGCAAATGTAAGCTAAAAGATTTTACATGACTAAAAATGAATTAAAAAGTTACCTGGATGAGTGAATTGTGTGACTGATTGTCACAACATAGCCAGCTCCGCCAACATCTAGGTAAGGACCAGTCAAAGAAATCAGCCCTGGATTAGCTACCGCATGAAGATACCTAAGAGAGACCCAAGAGAGACCATGTGACTTTATGCATAAATCACTGTAAATTTTAAGGAGCAGTGAGTTTGTAGCTCTAAAATACTTTTTATAAACTGTGCTGGTATTATGTTAAAACCCAAAGTGAATCTTGCTTAAATTTCTTCTGCAGAGGCCAGAAGAAGGTGCTGAACCCCCTGGAACTGGAGTTACAGATGTTTGTGAGCCGCCAGATGGGGCTGGGAATTGAACCTAGGTCTTCTGCAAGAACAACAAACAGTGCTCTTAACCACCGAGCAATCTCCCTACATCTTACTTCGTTCTGCAGAGCTGGGGTTTTGAACTCATGGCTAACCCATGCTAGGTAAGCGCTCTGCTACTGAGATGCAGACCCAGCTCAGAGTCTCGCCTTTCTGTCTGATTGTGGTACCAACACCAAGAGTTGAGAAACTGAGATTCCCTGGTCTCATGTGTGCTTGACTCTGAGCTTTTACTAAGACCTGTAGTGCAGACAGTTCAGAGGAGAATATAGAAAATGACCAATGAAGGAAGAGATATGTAAACAAACATAAAGAAACCATCCAGGATTATATTATGGGTGGGGAGAGAGCTCAAAGAGCTGACTCCTGAGTGAGTTGGTTGCTACCCAACACGGGATAAGAGATTCTGCTCTTGGCTTGTGCTGTCTCCCCCTATAGTGCCTGGCTAGCACTGGTGTGAAAATAACGCTTAGAAGTAAAAGAATATTCCTGAATTTACATGTGTTCATTCTCCATAGATCATACATGATGCCATAATTACATGGAGTGAAAAAGTATTTCGTTCAAGATGACCCTCCAGTTATGAGACAGAATGAAGCAAGACCTTAGGAGCCAAAATGGATAAATGCGCATTATTTTACTCTCAAAATAGAGAGACAAGGGCACTGCAGTCAAAAAATAATGCACAAACCATTCTTATGAAAATAATATACCCCCCCCCCCGAAAGTGTCTTCTCCAGCGATGGCCCCAAAATGGCTGTACTGTTGTCCTTACCGTGTCTCCCCAGGCCTAGGAGGAACTGGAACCTGAAGGCCCCCACAGACTCACCACTGTCTCCTAGTGGGATCAAATGCCTTGTCCATGAGGGAGCCAGGATAGATTCTGAGGACGCCATTGGGTGTTGCTATGTAACGGCGGACAACGTACGTGTTCAGGCTGCTCATTTCCACTTGTGTCATCCATTCATCTGTGACGTGGCTGGTCGCCATCACTTCGTTCCTGACAGAGAACTGAGAGACAAAGGAAGACATTGCAGGGCCCCCTTTAAAAAAAAAAAAAAAAAAAAAAACTCCCATGAAAAGAACGTGGGCTGCTGCCAGGGCTCCCCAAGGTTCCCTTGCAGAGAAGCCAAGCCCAGTGAAAACCTTTAAACAGCAGATGGGTGAGTACAACCAAACTTGGTGAAAAACAAAAGTTCACAGAATAGAGTCAGGGGAGGTGCGGTGACTCCGTCGTTCACCTAGCTAGCCTGTCTTAGTTTAAGAAAACTCCTATGGTGAAGCATTTGGACGCACACGGCCTCTTTGGGGGCTTGAATCTCATATTTATCTCGACAGACAGCAGAACACTTCTATTCCAAGGGAAAAATGGAGTGTGAGGTTTTCTCTGGTCTCTTCATCACGCCCTCTACTTGGAAACCCCCAAGTTGCATATGAGACCTGAAGCAGATTGTTCCCGTGGCTCACTGGGCTCCTTAATCCATCAAAAGGGTCACAGCTGACTAGCTCCCCCGGGGCACACACTCTGCCTTTTTGGCTCCTGGATGCAGAGGCCCAGATACAAGCAGGGTTTGATACTTCAAAGATTCCTGGCCAGCAACTCCTCCCCCCGCCCCCCCCCCCCGGGTCTGTGGAAAGGGGCCCCAGAGATGTGGCCTCTGCCAATACTTACTTTGAGTCCTGGGTTAGCAATGAGGCGAGTGTTGTCACTGAGATAGGCCGTGTAATGCTCCACCATGCGCTTGGTCTCCGGCTGGCTGAGGTGCTCGTAGGGGGAGGAAAAGCTGCCGGCAGACAGCATGACGGTTGGACTTTCTGAAAGAGACCCCGACAAAGCCGGTCTCAGAACACAGAGGCTTCATCTGGGGCCCACACAAAAGCATCACCAGGGCTCTGCCAACATGTCTGCTACGGTGGTTTAATGTCTTCCACAAGGACACAAAGAGCCCGACAATGAGAGCAAAGGAAAAAAGGGAGGAAAAACACCCCCCACATTCTCTCCCTTCAGGGAGCTTATGGTCCTCTGAGTGGAGCAGGAGGGGGCTGTGCCCGGAGAGGCACAAATGCTGAAGCATAAATCCGAAGACTCTTAGCTCGGCATGCTGCGGATTTCTTAGGACAGAGGGCCAGAGGGCAAACATGGAGCCAGACTGGGAAAGACTCTGGGCTCCACCATTTTCTGGCTGTTAGGCAAGCATTTGCACGTGGGGAACACTACTATTGACGAGAGTATCTCTAGTGTGATCTGAAGGGCGCTCTATGGGCGCGAAAACAACTGCACACATCAGCAACACCCATTAGCATTCACACCAGTACTGTTCTTCAGGCAGAAGGCAGAGGAAGTGTTGACATCAAGGCAACAACCAAATTAAAAAATTATTATCACAGGTGTCAGGCAAACGTGCCATGAGCAGAGCTTATACTTTCCGAAACACGATTTCTAACATGAAAACCCGTTTCCTATTTGAGGCAAAATCCCTGTAGTGAATCACAGTATCAAACAAGATTTTCTATCTAAAATATCTGTTGTTCAACCTTACCCCATTTTTATTTTATTTCCTCTGAAAGGGGTCTCATAGTGAAGCCCTGGCTGGCCTGGAACTCTAGCCTTAGTCACAGAGCTCACCTGCCTTTGCTTCCAGAGTCCTGAAAAGCATGGACACCACACCTAGTCTCGCCACAGTTTAAAATGTGTCATTAGATACTATACTATCACGTGAAATAAAGCACATGATGATGCTTGATGACATCATCATATCTCATCAAAATCTGTGTGTGTGCAACTTCACTTGATAGCCCTCATACACGATGTCTCAGTTTCTTGCAACCTGGTGGGCAGTGGGTAAAACACCACCAAACCAGTCTTGAGCTAAGGATATAGAAAGAGTCTTTGCCCTGTATGTGCCAGGTCCTGAGTCAACAGATAGAAAGGGCACATAATACCAAGAAGCAAACTAAACTGTAGGAATAGCTTTCTGCCTAGAGAAAGGGAGTCTCTTCTAGAGAGCACAGACTGCTGCGTGGTTTTGCCCTGCAGACCATATGGAGAGACAGAAGGGACGCAAAAGCATTTCCAGTAAGGAGCCAGGACAGTCTCATCACATGGTGACTTCACTTCCACCTCAAGGACCCAAGGGGTTTGTTCTGGGGGACAGTGGAGGTCATTTCATTTATTCGAAACTCCACCCATTGGGGACATTGGATTTCACTTCCCCCCCCTTCAGCCCCAGGAAGCTACTTAAAGCAGTTTAAGTGCATAGCCTCCTCGTCCTCTAGTTTGGTAAATACTTGCACCGAATGTAGGATGTCTTCTATGAGTCTTTAATCTTCCATCCCTCACCATCGGGTAAGTTTACAGTGTCTCCCCAAAGACATAACTCCAGGATGATGTTTGCATCTAGAATTGTCAGTTAGAAACTGGCAGGAGGCCACTCTCAGAAACTGTTGCTTCCCATGATGCGACTTATTTCTCAGGATATCTTCATAGGATGGCCTGGGAGATTGTGATTGCATTCATCTCAAGTAATCAAGGAGAGAGAGATACAAAGTAGAGAGTTGTGAAGGCTGACCCCACAACTCCCTGATGATGTGTGTTCATAGACTCAGCGGTCCATTCCTGAAAGAGTGTGCCGGTGTGTGCACAGGAAAAAGTCCGGTCGTGTGACCTGGACTTAGAGATTTGGATCTAATCAGAGAGAGCAGGCAGAAGGAATTGAGAAGAAATCAATGTAAGACAAATACATTTCAGAGTTGAGAATGGCGCAGGAGGGCCGGGGTAAGACAAGTAGCGATGGTTCCGGGAGTAGGCCTTTCTTCCAGAGACAGAGACTGGCTAGCATTTCAGAAAAGGTTGATGCAGTAAGACAGCTTGGGGGTAAAGGAGAGAAACCAGTACCATATGAGATGTAAACCTTGGCGTCTAAGAGGTAGACGTGCATACTTATACATTTATACATACACACAAAGCTGCCTTAGGAAAAAAATTTTTTTTCTTCCTCTTTTTGCACACCAAGAGATGGTATCTTTCCATCACACTCCCTCCCTCTTAGTTCTAGGGATGGAAGCCAGAGCCTCTGGGTGTGAGGCAAGTGTGTAATGTCTACTCCTGAGACCTCCGTGCCTCTTTGGAAGACAGTTGACACATATTTCATGCCTTGTGTCAGAACCCTCACCGTGAAGTCGGAGAGCAGCCACTTAAAATTCTTGTTTCCCATTCCTTTCTTGGTGCGTTTTAAGGGTCTTGTGTTCCTTTCACTGAAACTGAACAAGATTGTTCCTGCTGAACCTTCTGCATTGCCCCAGGGTCCCATCACCCATGGGAGCAGGGATGGCAAGGTGGAAAGGGCTCTCTGGGAAAATGCGCACAGGCCCAAGGTCTGCCCATGTGACCTGCGATCAGCCACTCAGACTGTGTCTGAGTTAGCAAGTGTCACCCTGTCTGAGTACACTCATGAGCGATGCTGTCCAACCGTAATATTAAAACAATGCCATCTGGGGCTGGAAAGATGGCTCAGAGGTTAAGAGCATTGCCTGCTCTTTCAAAGGTCCTGAGTTCAATTCCCAGCAACCACATGATGGCTCACAACCATCTGTAATGAGGTCTGGTGCCCTCTTCTGGCCTGCAGGCATACACACAGACAGAATATTGTATACATAATAAATAAATAAATATTTAAAAAAAAAAACCAATGCCATCTGTAAATGTAATTAATTTTTCCCCTGATAGCCAGAAAAGGAAAATAAATTCTGATAGTACACTCATAGACTATTAAAATATGACAGTTTCAGGAGCTAATTAATATATAAAAATCTAGCATGCATATGACATTTCCCACATATTGATGCTGCCCTAACCCCCTTTCAAGTGCCCAACAGCTAAGAGTAGCCAGTAGCTAACACTGGACAGTGTGGATATGAGGAAGTTTGCAAATGAAATTTAATATGTGGGCTGGAGCTTCTTTCTCACCAACTACCTTGACCTCGACCCTTGTTCTCGCCGTCTCAGGACAGCGCTTCATCTCTGCCTGCAGTTCTGTGCATCTTGTTGGCCCAGAACTTAGAAGTCTTGCTCTTCAGTACAGCATTTCGTGAAAATGTAAAAACGTATGCTCTCTTTCATAGGAAACAGAGACTATAAACCCCAAAGCCCAAATCAAAGCAAATAAACAAATGCAAGACGCAGCCTTTTCTGATTAACATCACAGGCTTTCTCTAAATTGTTGACATTTCTGAAATGTGCCACAGAAAAGATCACTTAGCCTCGCCTGGTCTTTTGATCTCAGATCCAGGAAGGACTTTTGAGAGAGGAATGTAAAGAAGGAACTCAATTCCAGGGTTCACATTTGGAACCCAGAGATGGAGTCTCTGGCTTGATCTCCTTCCAGCCTGTGTCCCTCTGCTCAGTTGCTAACTTCAGTGATCATTCACTTTTTTGAATCCTAAGTGTTTTCAAGAGGGAAAAAGAAGGTAGCAGTTGATCTAAACAGCACGCAGCCTGTCGGGTACTGACTACATAGGCTATAAAGGCCTCCTGTGTATCTGGCACACATCAGCATGGCCAACCAAGTGGGTATGACTTAAATATCAGATTGGCCAACAGGTATACATGGACCATTCACTAGCTCTAATCATCAGGGAAATGCAGATCAAAACCACAATGCAGCATCACTTGACTCCCCGCCAGAATGACTCTTACGCAAAGACGAAGCATAATGCTTTTTGATGAAGGTGTGGAAAAAAAAAGGGAAACCTTGTGTACCATTGGTGGAAATGTAAGTTAGTATAGTAAGCTAGTGTGGAAAACACTTATTGAGGTTCCTTAAGAAAGTAAAACTAGGATTATCATGCTGTTTAGCAATTCCACTCCCATATCCAAAGGAATGACGTCAAGCTATAGAAGAGACATTTGGTACCCCATGCTCAGTGTGGCACGATTCAAAACAGCCCCAAACATAAACAACCCAAGTGTCAACTAAGAATTAAGAAAGCATGGTACAGAAATCTAAGGTAATAGTCTACACCCATAAACTACTGAAGTCTTGTATAGAATTGGAGGTCATTATGTTAAATGAAATAAGCCAGGCAGAGAAGGAAAAATATGACATGCTCTCCCTCAGGTGGCATCTGAGTAGCTGAAGCTGAAAGTAGAACGGTAGCCATAGCCTCGTGAGTGTGGGGAGACTGGGAAGCAATGGTCGACAATGTCAGATTGAGCAAGAGGCACTGGTGAGCTACGTACATGGTGGAGTGTTGCACTGTGCATTTAAAACAGATGGAAGGAAAGGTTCTGAAAACAATTTCCATGAGTTTTTTATGGGTGGCTGAGGAGACAAGTACGTTTAAGCTGGTTCAGACATCATACGATGTACAGGTATGTATGAAATACTAAATGGTGCTCATTAACATCTAAAATTTTTTTAAAAGTTTTTATGTGTCAGAAATAAAATCTAGGAACACTATAAAAGCAGAAAATAAAGACACAACAGTAACAAAGAACAAGAAATTAGCAGGAAATAGTTAACAAATACAGAAAGCGCTAATCCAACTATAGACACAATCACATTAAAGATCAATAGTTTATATAAATCCATCAAAAAATAAAGACTGACTAAGCATGGTGGCACACACCCATAATTCCAGCACCTGGAAAGGCTAAGGCATGAAGAAAGTGAGTTTGAGACCACCCTGAAGTATATAGTGTTAATTATGTAAAACTAACAATCAGCATAAAACAACAAAGATTGCCAAAGATGGATACAAAACCTGTACTATAAGTTTGTCTATAAGAAACTCGCTTACTCTATAAAGATATACAGAAACTAGAAATAAGCTGGTAGACAGTGGAGTTGCAACATTAATTTCAGAAGAAACTGACTTCAGAGCATCTAAGCTGTGTTACTTTCTTTACCTTAATCTGAGGGAACTATTTTTTCTTTTGGTAAATCCAAATGTCTTCCTTTACCACAGACCAACCAAGGCACTGAACACTAAACGCCTGGTTGATTGCAATGGTAAACCCCACCAGCAGCCTTTGGAGATGCTGCCTATGGCAAAACTCTTGGGAGGTAGGGTCCTGTGGAAGATGTTATCAGTGCCTTCAGCAGATTCCTTTATGTCCCTCTTACTATTTTCAACACCCTTCACCCCACACCTGCACATCCTCTTATCTGTGGCTGTTCTTCACTGGTAGGACATCTCGCTGTGGCCTCTGGACAACCAAAACATGCCTAGCACTGGCTGCAGGCTGAGAGGGGCTGAGGGCAACAAAAACTGAACTCTTCCTTTGTCTGTGGTCCATGTTGGGCTATGGCCACTCTGAGCCTGAGATGGCGGAGGCTGGAGCATCATCCGGAGTCAACTTTGTTCTGTCTTTCCTCCCTGTTGACTGTCTTCCCCTCTTCCCTGGTCTGTTATCTATAAATCACCAGCATAGAAATTCTCACCTCAGCCTCTTCTAGGCAACTCGACCAAGGCAAGGAATACAACTGCTTCACAAAGTATATTTTGTTGTTATTATTATTATTGTTAGTATTATTTTCTTGAGACAGGTTCCCACTCAATAGCCCAGGCTGTCTGGAAATTCACCATGCAGCTCATGCTGGCCTTCCATCCATAGCCTAACGACTACCGGAACTGTGGGTGTGAACGACTGTACCTGGCTGCTTCACATTCTCTAGAACAGCGAATATGAAGTATTTGGGGCTGAACAGAGCAGGAATCAGATAGATGTTTCTGAGGAACTCTTTGATTAAGACCATGAAGAAAGCCCGTGGGCTTTACCTAGGGTTGCCAGCTGCTTGAAGTGGAGGCAAGCGCTTGGTTGGCCCAGGAGATCTAGTCGGTGGTACAGCAGCTTGCTGCTGGGCACGGTGTTAAGGTTTTTCAATTGTTTGACAGGTATTTCCGGTTGTATCACCACAATACACAGAATGAAGGACGTGTCCTGTACCTGTAAAGGAAAAAAAAATTTCAGCAGGGAATTCCTAACACAGAAAATGAAGGTTCCATTGCAAACATTAGTTTCTGATGTCTGGCTTCTCTCTGGGAAGGTGTTAATACAATGTCGGATGAACTCGCGTGAACGATATAAGGGTTTACCAGAGATCTTTCTGTTTTTCTTTCTTGTGGAAAGGAGCTTGTGTGTAACACAGCATCCTACAGCTAATGAGTGACCAAATAAGAGCCCCCTGGGAACTGTGACCCTGGTTTGTCATGTTTAGATAGGCTAACAGACAGGCGCAAGCGTGTGAGTGTGAGCGTGTGTGTGTGTGTGTGTGTGTGTGTGTGTGTGTGTATGTGTGTATACAGTGTTTATTTCTACTCTGGCTTGAAATGCATTTAAAATGCACAAGTGGAGCCTGGGATGTGGCTCCCTGGTAGAATGCTTGACTACTCTGCCCTAGGAATATCCTCTAGCCTTAGGAGAAAAAAAAGCATTATTGGTTTTTATAGAAGCATTCTGGGAGTTGACCGTTCTAAATCAATTGTGAGTCCTCACTGAGAGAAGGGCTCAGGAGCAGTCATTACAAAATATAGGGATTCTTTTTGTTTTAATAAATAAAGCTTGCCTGAAGACAAGCAGGTAAAACTAAACCACTAGGGGCCAGGCAGTGGTGGTACACACCTTTAATCCCAGGATTTGGGAGACGGGGGCGGAAGGCTTTCTTGTGAATTCAAGGTCACCCTAGGCTACACTAAATCAGTACAGAAACAGATCCAGGTGGTGGTGGCTCACACCTTTAATCCTGGTACTAGGGAGTCACACACCTTTGATCCCAGCACTCGAGGGGAATATAAGACGGGAGGAAACAGAGGCTCAGGGTTCATTTTACAGTCGTTTTCTCTAGAGGTTGGCTGTTTTGCTTTTCTGATCTTCAGCCTGAACCCCAACACCTGTCTCTGGGCTTTTATTATTCTTGCTACAACAAAATCCAGCA
The DNA here is from genome assembly GCF_014885135.2 of Alexandromys fortis. Taxonomy (NCBI): domain Eukaryota; kingdom Metazoa; phylum Chordata; class Mammalia; order Rodentia; family Cricetidae; genus Alexandromys; species Alexandromys fortis. The sequence goes on from NW_026067908.1 coordinate 11,181,836, forward strand.
TATTTACTTCATCACCGACAAAAACTGTCTCCCCTGCCCCCAGGTTTGAAATGAGCAGCATCACTGTTTAAACTCATAGGAAGCACCAATTCTATGATATTCTTGCCCAGTCTATTTGGGTCAACATTTTTGTTTCAGGATAGGCGGGTGCTGTTGTTGTCTACCACAATAAACTCTTATGTACTTCCAGAACTGCTTTCTCTTAGGAATGGGTGTTTGAACAAAATTTAGTGAGGAAAATGTCTTCCCAAGCATCACAAGCTAGTGACTGACTTACCACCAACAGTGGTGGCCCCATCATACTAGAATGGAGCAATAAAATGCCTGTTATCTCCGGATGCCTCTGTAAGATCACAATGCAACTCATGATTCGTGGTGCCGCCTGGGTGAGGTCACCCAGCGTGCTGTCTGTGGGCCACAGAAATGTGCAGCACAGACTATCAGCTGCAGCACTGCAAGGAGGAACTGCATTGCACTTTATGTCTTCTCTCTACCATAAATTTCATTATTATTTTAGGCTATGTATTTCTACCTATACAAATACTGAAAAGCAGTGTGCTGAGTTATTCTGGCATCAGCCATAGATAGAAATATGTGTATACCCTGCACTTCGATTGCATCAAGCATCTGGGTATTATAGTTGACTGACCCATAGCATTGAGGCTTGTGTAGGTCAACGACATTCACACACAATGATTTCGTGATGTTTTTCTTGAGCTGTCATTAAACAGTGCATAAGCGTCTAAGTCTGATATATTGCAAAGTGCAAAGAGCCTGTTTATTATTATGAGTGTGCGTGTATGTGTGCTCACGTGCACGTGCGTGGTGTATGCATGCCTTCAAGAGTGTGAGACTGTGCTCGCAGGCATACGTAAACATCAGAGGTTGGAATGCCTTCCTCGGTCACTTCTCTAATTCTTGAGACAGGATCTCTCAGTGACCTTGAAGCTTGCTGATTTGAAACTAGCTTGCCTAGAAGCCTCTGGGTGTTCTCCTGTCTCCCACAGTGCTGGGGTTAGAGATGTACATCTGGATTCATAGGATGCTGCAGTTCCAACTCAAGACATCCTTGTTACACAACAAGCGCTTTCCCGCCTCTCCTGGACAGAAACATTGACCCAGGTAGACTTGGTGTGTCACCACACCTGGCTGACAGATGGCTCAACCCCAAAGAGTCCATTTAAAAGATGGCTTGTAGATTAATCAGAGAGCGAGACAGCTACATCAGAACTAAAAATCAATGCTGCCTTATAAAAAGGGCTCCGATGATGTAGGGATGGAGAAATTTTAAACCAGGCAGGTTAGAGTTAAATTAAACTCAGGGTCTGTGAGAATGGCTTCAGAATCTTTAAACAGAAGCAATTTACATCTTCCTGGAATTGCTTTCAAGTACGGCTGGCAAACATCCTCAATTAGATTAGCAAATTTAATCCTCTTCCCTCATGCCCTGAATTAGAAAGTTGATGGCGTTGTTCTAAATGGCAGCCACTCTTTCCTCACTGCTCAGTCTGACACAGGTGTCCTTGAAGTTGAGTTTTTTGTATGCTGCAAGTTCCACTGACCCAAAAAAGGGAACCCCATCGGAATAAGTGGAACCTAACTTTATAGACTGTAGCTTATTCAGTAAGAGAAAAATACCCAAGTTCCAAAAGTAGCTGGTTAACTATGCAGAGCCATCTCTTTCAAAGAGCTAACTTAATCTCAAGTTATATTCAGACAAATTCGGTAAAAGAATTCACCATTCTGCCATGCCTGTGGATGCTAAGCTGTTTGAGTAGATTTTTTTTTCAGTAACCGCTGACTTTTCTTAGATTAGTAGAATGATCCATTTTACCCCTTGGGACAAGGTGAATAGCTAAACCCCCAACCCAAATAAAGAAGCTTAGGGATATTTTTCCTCACTGCTGGGTCAAAGCTTCATTTGCTTTGAATCTCATTCCCTTCTTAGTTTTTCACCTGTTGTGACAAATTTAGCTCTCAGAGAGGCGATGCATCTCCTTGATGTGATCGCCTGAATTATAGAACTTAGGATAGAGCTCAGGATTTACCAACATGGAAAGAGAAATTCTTTCCAAAAAAAAAAAAACGTTGACACCTAGTTCTCTTTACCACCCAAAGGCCACACAGACGCTGGCATTTCTTTCGAAAATATCAACGATTATTAATGCAGATAGCATTCAGGATGTAACTTAAAAGCTTTTTATCAGAATGTACTAGAAAATATGCTAGAAGAAAGGAATCTCTGAATTCAAACACCAAAGTCTGGTTTTATGTTGAATATTTAAGTGTGTGTGTGTGTGTATGTAGGGGGGTGGGGTTATTCGCAGGTGAGTTACAAGCAGTTGCAAGCAGCTCAGAGTGGATGCTGGGAATTATACTTAGGTCATTTTCTTTTTTTTTTTTTCTTTTCTTTTTTTTTCAAATTTATTTATTTATTATGTTTACAATGTTCTGTGTGTATCCCTGCAGGCCAGGAGAGGGCACCAGACCTCATTACAGATGGTTGTGAGCCACCATGTGGTTGCTGGGAATTGAACTCAGGACCTTTGGAAGAGCAGGCAATGCTCTTAACCGCTGAGCCATCTCTCCAGCCCCACTTAGGTCATTTTCAAGTGTTGTTCCTGCTCTCATCTGCTGAGGCATCTCTCTACCTGTTTATCACTTCCTTTTTAAAAAGATTTATTTATTATGTATACCGTGTTCTGTCTGCATGTATGTCTGCACACCAGAAGAGGGCACTAGACCTCATTATAGAAGTTGTGAGCCACAGTGTGGTTCCTGGGGATTGAACTCAGAACCCCTGGAAGAGCAGCTAGTGCTCTTAGCCTCTGAGCCATCTCTCCAGCTCCCTGTACCACTCTTTATTTATCCCTCTTACGTGCACTAAATGACCAATGAGAAGTTCTTAAAGGAACAAATGAACAACAGACTGAGCATCAGACACCTCCATCTAGCAAGCGTGACTGCATTTTTAAGTTCGGTAATTAAAATTTGGGGATAAAAATGAACATCCATCCTTTGGGTTATAGAACCTTGGGTCTTATAACAATACTGTTTTGCCATGTTGAGAAAGGAAAGGAGAGAAACAGTGTTGTCCTCTGTTTCTCTATGATCCTGAGGCCCAGTGTCTGAGCAGGGCTCATAGCACAGAGCAGCCCTGGATGCCCTAGTCATGGCTATACTGCCAATCCACTGGTGCTGAGGAGAGACACCCCAAACTCTAACCTAAGGCCTCATTTCTTTGGAGCATCTCAGAGGGCATTTATGTTTTTATATCTTCCTTTTAAACTCCTAATTTCCACAATCTGTGTTCAAATTATAAAACAACAACAATAAAAAAGAAGAGCAAACAAACTGCTGGGATGATTTATATTTTAAAATAATGAGCTCAGTAGCTAGCTCACATGTCCCGTGATGCTCCGTGGGCTATCCTGGTGGAAATAGAGAACTGGCTTGCCCAAGTCGTCCTTGGGCCATCTTGTGCCCACACATGTACAAATAGGTAAACGAAGGTTAAAAAAAAAATCATTTAAAGAGCTTTGGTCTATCTATGTGAACCCACACAGTCAATAATGCACTTCATGCATGTGTACACAGAGAGACTTGTTTGTGCAGAAAAAATTCTGGAAACGGGTTGAAGTGGTTACTGATGGGAAATGGGTCAAGGGCAGGAAGGAGTGGATCTGTTTTCTCCCCTTTGTATCCATTTATATGATTTGATCTCTTTGTCATGAACAATTAACTGGTTTTAGAAACAAGAAAGGGGGAAAAAATGTGAACCATCTGTGGAATGTCTTCTTTCCCAGTCCCTTCAAATCAGACTAGTCACATAGTCTGACCCAGGTTCTCCAGGGTTGCCGGGAGAAGAGCATTGAACTTCAGAGGCCGCCAAATCCAAACGACTCCCTTCTACTCACCATCTTCCAGGCGTAGCTCACATTGTAGGCCTCCTTTCCAGTCTCCCTCAGCTTGTTTATGTGCCAAGACAGAGAGGAGTTCACAGGGACCGTGATAATCCGGCTGCCTAGAGGGAGGCTGTGTGGAAAACCAGAATTAAATGCCTCGGGCGAGAGAGAAAAACTAAGCACTTAATTAAAGGCAAGCGAGAAGCTGTGCGTCAGTGGCCACCCCCTGCTCCTGAACAGCACAGAAACTCATCCCCTTTGAAAGCCATGATGTGAGATTTTCAGCTGTGGGAACGCGCTATGTCAACTCTGCCTTAAACGCCATCCTTCGCCTCTGCCCTGCCCCCAAAGTTAATTCTTTCCAGAGACTGACTTGTCTCAAATCACTCACTTATTAATTTTCAACCAATGGGCACAAAGATTCATTTCTCCATAGGTTACCATCTGGCAAAATAACATATCACAGTTGGAAAACATCCAATCTGTCTTTATCTTGAGAGAGCGCGGCACAAACCGTGCCGCCGGACACGACACTGACAACCTATTTACGGGTCCTCACCTCAACCTTTTATTTTGCTAACACATCTTGGTTTGGTCTACACAGAGTTCTTTCTGGACGTGAGTTAACACACGCCTTATTTTACAATTAAACTCAATGGAAAGGTAGAATTTGATTGACAAGACATTGCCTCCAAATAATTTTGAGAGCCTTTCCCTATTATAACAAGCAATCAAAATCCTGGCTATCCTTCTTTAAAAACTGTTTTGTAATTTAATTTTATTTATTGTTATTGTATATGTATTCACAATGTGTATGCGTGTGTGTGTGTGTGTGTGTGTGTGTGTGTGTGTGTGGTTACCATGGTGCAAGTATGTAGATTAGAGGACAACTATGGAGTCAATTCTCTCCTACTTTTACGTGATTTTGGGGATAAAACTTGGATTGCCAAACCTGCATGGTAAGCACTTTTGCTTACGGAGCCACCTCCCAGCCCTTGGCTCCTACCAGTATGCAAACTCACTCAGAAAACTTTTGGTAACAAGAAAATAACTTGTATGCTAGTCTTATCTTCTATGGCAAACACTCACATTTGATTGCAAAAGGTCCCCCTCTCAAAACACATAAAATCCTGTAACCCTCACCTCTTTCTTACCTTAGGATATTTTGCCGAACCAATTCAAACTTGGGGATATTTTCGTAGTGTATGATGTCGGTATGGAGGGGGGGTTCTGAGAGTAAGTATGGCCTGGTAAGAGACGGATGCATAAGTGTATACCCTGAAATCACAGAACAAGACATGTCAGGAGGAAGATGCCGGCTGCTGGTTCTAAGCAACGTGCCCATTACTGGTCTGAACGGTGGACTGTCTGGGATGGCTGCCCAGTGCTCAAAACCTCATCTGTACCTTAGCAGTCCAATAAAACCTCAACCGTTTTATGTGAGCTCTCATAAAACTCCTGAAGTGTTGAAAGAGCTCTTAAATTACTGAACATATGTCTAATTGAGGCTATTTAGGTGGCATTCGTTTTTCTGGTTTTCGTTTTATTAAATGTTATTAAATGTTACATATAAACCTTCCTGCCAGGGAATCTAAAGATAAGGATACTAACAAAAAGTGATTTAAACCCCATTCTAGGCGTTATTCACCCCCAAATCTAACTTCTTGATGTTATTAAAAACCTACGATCTCACAACCCAGCATAGTGTGAGCTCATGCACTGTGAATTCGCTCTGCCATCTCCACGATCCATTTCCACTGCCCCATGATCCTAGTGGCATAACTTCCCTGAAAACTGTCTTTATTTTACTTTATTAGTGAAAAAAATATCCACAGACTATGTTTTTTTAAGTTGCAAAAGAAAATGTTCTTTCTTACCTTTGTCATCTATGAGAAAAGTATAGGAAGCCAAAGAGTCTTGGTAATATGTCACGTCTTCAAGAATGTAAGCCAGATTCACGTCCACACCTACGATCCCCAGGAGAAGGTTTCCAAAGTAACAGGGTTTACTCACAGTCATGATCAAACCTGTGGGTTAAAAAACAGAACCAAAGGATAGCACAGAAACACTGGACCAAGGCTGGGGCCGTGCTCAGGGTAAGCATGAGGGCTGATAGTGGTCTCAGGCCCTGTGATCCAGGTCCTGACCACTGCCCTTGCAGCTTGTATGGAAAGTGAGACAAAGGAAGGGAAGAGGGTCCTTTGGGATGGCGTAGTTAATTTAAACAGGGGTCATCTCCCTGCCCCCCCTCCCCGCCAGCACCTCCAACCTTCCTATCTAAGCCACAATATGTGCTGTGGTAGTTTGAATGTAACTGGCCCTCATAATTTCATAGGGAGTGGCACTATTAGGAGGTGTGGCTTTGCTGGAGTGCTTGTGACCTTGTGGGAAGAAGTGTGGGGGTGGGCTTTGAGATTTTCTATGCTCAGCATCTCAGTTCACTTCCTGTTGCCACCATGCTTGCTTTTATGATGATAATGGATTAAACCTTTGAAAATGTTTCCCTTTGGAAGAGTAGCCATGGCCATGGTGTCTCTTCCCAACAACAGGAACCCTAACTAACACACTTGGGATCAACAGAAAACAGTACAGTGCCAAATCTGTGTGAATGGGAAGACTCAGCAGCATGTCAAAAACAAAAACAAACAACAAACAAAAAAACCCACTGGATAAGGAGTCTGAAGAATTGAGTTCCATTCCAGCTGTACTCCTTTTGTACATACGTGTGACACTGGACATAATATCCGGCACCCGCCCATGCTGACAGGATACGGAGGAAAGGACCTGTTTTTACTGATTTCTAGGGGATGCTGGACCAAGACATTTGGGGAAAGGGATTTTTAAAAAACAGACTCATTACAACTCATCAATGTATCGAAAACCCTGAAGACGGCGGAGGGGAAGAGTTAGAAAGGCACAGAAACTGATCGCGTGGAACTCTGAGTAGTTGAAATAAATGAAATTTCCATAGGAATGTCTTTCTAGCCATGGAGGCCAGGCCCCACGCTGTAGACTTTGTCAGCCATATCCTCTCAGATACCCACTCTTTCCTACTTCCTTTCCAGAAACAAATGTTCAAACTATACAAATCACACCTAGCTCACAGGACACATAAAACAACAGGAAAATTCTATCCTGAGTGAGGTAAGCCAGACCCAAAAAGAGGAACATGGGATGTACTCACTCATATTTGGTTTCTAGCCATAAATAAAGGACATTGAGCCTATAATTAGTGATCCTAGAAAAGCTAAATAAGAAGGAGAACTCAAAGAAAAACATACAGGCATCCTCTTGAATATTAACCTTCATCAGGCGATGAAAGGAGACAGAGACAGAGACCCACACTGGAGCACCGGACTGAAATCTCAAGGTTCAAATCAGAAGCAGGAGAGAGAGCACAAGCAAGGAACTCAGGACCGCGAGGGGTGCACCCACATACTGAGGCAATGGGGAAGTTCTATCGGGAACTCACCAAGGCCAGCTGGCCTGGGTCTGAAAAAGCCTGGGATAAAACCGGACTCGCTGAACATAGCAGACAATGAGGACTACTAAGAACTCAAGAACAATGGCAATGGGTTTTTGATCCTACTGCACATACTGGCTTTGGGGGAGCCTAGGCAGTTTGGATGCTCACCTTACTAGACCTGGATGGAGGAGGGTGGTCCTTGGACTTCCCACAGGGCAGGGAACCCTGATTACTCTTTGGGCTGACGAGGGAGGGGGACTTGACTGGGGGAGGAGGAGGAAAATGGGAGGCAGCGGTGGGGAAGAGACAGAAATCTTTAATAAATAAATAAATAAATAATAAAAAAAAGAAAATTAGGGAAAGGGAAGAACACGTAGGAGGAAAGTGTCCAGGAGAGTCAGGGTGTGGAGTGGAGCAGGTGGGCACCAAACTGTCCTGCCTCCACCGCGAGGCAGAGGAAGTCACGCTGCCTCAACTGATGGCTTCATGAAGCTGAGACAAGGCAATGGCTCTGATCTCTAGCCATGCTGCAATCTCGGGACTCTACAGAAATCCCCAAACGTAAGAATGGTGCGCTTTTCTCTATCTTGTTGTACTTTCCTGTACCTGGAAGCATGTTCACTCTCCGGGGGCCTATCACAAATCCCTTCTAGAACACTTTGGAAAAGCATTTGGAAACTCTTAAAGGTGTCTACGAAAAAGAATGGACTGGTAAACGGAGAACTGTGGGTGGTGACGATACTCCAGGTATGCTGAATTGCTGCGGTTGCAGAGACCAACTAACTGGATCAGCAGGAAGAAGGAGACACGACCCTGGAAGAATTTGTAAAAAGTCATTCCATAGGGGTAGGAGGTCTCTTCTGATCTTCCCAGTACCCTCTACTCAGTTCACATTAAAAATGCTTCTCAGCAACAACAGATATTGAAAATAGTCTTGACCGCGCACTTCACAGGAGGTTCGGGTTCAGGCCTCCTTGGACAAAAGGGTTATGTATGGTAGAAGCAGCATCATGAGGGCTAGTTTAGAGACAAAGGTCCCAACATAGGTCATATTCCCTGGGCTCTTGTCTAAGATGCAAGTCATTTTCATAGACTAGTAAAGAACAACAGCAATGCTCCATGACCGAGATGCAAAAGCATTCTAACCTCTCCGGCTATGATGGAAAAAACTGTCTTAAAGAGGAGCCTCATCAACTCTAGCAGGACTGGGAAGGAACCAGCATAGGACCAAACTAGTCCCTCTGAATGTGGTTGACAGTTGTATGGCTGAGGCAGACTGAGGGGCCACTGGCAGTGGCACCAGGATTTATTCCTAGTGCTTGCACTGGCTTTTTGGGAACCTATTCTCTTTGGATGGATACCTTGCTCAGCCTAGATATAGTAGGGAGGGCCTTGAACTTTCTCCAAAGCAATGTGCCTTACCCTCTCCGAGGAGTGAATGGGGGCTGGGAGGTTAGGTGGAGGGAATGAGAGGGGAGGGAATGAGAACTTGGATTGGTATGTATAATGAATAAAGACAGTTTTTTTTTTTTTTACAAAAACAAATTAAAGAAAAAAAATGAGCCTCAAACTTACTTTTCCATTATTAGCTTGTACAGGAGACACTTTGTATTAAATCAATTAGTTACCAATTAATTGGTCCGTGTGTGCATGTGTGCGTGTACCTGTTTGGGTGTTTGTACACGTGTGTACACATGTACTCACTCAGAAGTCAAGGGTAATGTCAGGTATCTTTCTCAGTTTCACAACTGAGACAAGGTCTTTCACAGAACTGGGAGCTCACCGATTCGGCTAGATTAGCTGGCCAGGGAGATGCTTGTCTCTGCTCGCACCAGCACCAAGGTTATAGATTCAATTTCACATTCAGGCATTTTACATGAGTCCTAGGGGACCTGAACTCAGGTAAGCATTTTGCTGGGTCATTTCCCAGTCTCTGGATAGAAGACTCTGGATCCCAAAGTGGCAAATGAAATATGTTAAGCTATGCTCACAATGACAGAATCTCCAAACACTACCCTCTCTACTTGAACCTCAAACATATAAGTAAGGTTTTTTTAAAAAACAGAAATGCATGTTCAGCAAATACATACATATATTGCACCCCCCCCCCAAACCCCATGATATTCATCAAATGATAGTCCGTCTATAATGGTTTTTCAGTTAGAGCTGCATTGATTTCTCTACATTCAAGTTCTCGAGTCACGGAGTCAGATGAGTCACCTAGTAAGCTGTAGGAGCTGAAAGTACGACAGAAGTGGCAGAAGTGACACACTGGTACGGAAATCCACCAGATGTGCAAGCCAATGACTGACATCCACTGTGCAGGCTTCATGAAATGAGACCCACAGATTCACATCTGGATGACATCAACAAGCAGGTGGCTCAAAAATTTCATGGAAGGTGCAGATTTCAGGAGGGGCCCCCACTCTACCTGCTTGGCATTAGTAAGCTAATTGACTTATTTCACTGAGTTCTTAAAGAATTGCATTTCCACATCTGTCTTTATTCCTTTCACACAGCGCATAGTATGAACAGGATTTCTTGATGGTCTCTTATCAGCAAAATTTTACTGAGGGGGTTTGTGTACCTTGCCCCCCTTGGCTGGCATACACACACACACACACACACACACACACGCATTTAAGTTTCTGTCACTATCAAGAGGACTAGCCTACCTATGGGTTGTGACCCTCTTGGGGGTTGAATGACCCTTTGACAGGGGTCACCTAAGACCATTGGAAGACATAGATATTCACATGTGATTCTTAACAGCAAAATTACAGTTATGAAGTAGCAACAAAAATAATTTTATGGTTGGGGTGCCCACAACATGGGGAGCTGTAGTATTCGTAGTATCAGGAAGGTTGAGAAGCACTGCCCTAGACTATATACATGTGTGGACCCATTCAGAATGAAAAAGGAGGGTTCAACAGGAACACCAGACCCAGGTTCGGGATGCCATCTGTCTGCTTAGTGATTATCTGCCTCTTCCAACCTTCTTCATCAAGAATGTGGGAGGAAGGCAGAGTAAGAAAATGAAGAATAAGCCAAGTGTGGTGGTGCACACCTTTAATCCCAGTACTCAGGAGGCAGAGGCAGGTGGATCTCTGAGTTTAAGGGTACCCGGTCTACAGAGCAAGTTTTAAGACAGGCAGGGCTACATAGAGAAACCCTTACTCGGAAAAAAGAAAGAAAGAAGAAATAAAGGGGAGAGAGAGAGAAGAGAAAGAAGAGAGAGAAGAGAAAGAAGAGAGAGAAGAGAGAAACAGGGCCTGGAAAGATGGCTCAGTGGTTAAAAGTACTTGTTCTTGCAGAGGACCCAGGTTCAAGTCTCAAAACTCACATGGCGACTCACAATAAAAGTTTATCACTCTAGTTCCAGAATGTTCATCCTGTAGACATGCATGCAGCCAAAAACACTCATAGAAATAAAATCTTTAAAATTAAAAAAAAAACATTAAAAAAGTGAAGAATAAACAATAATTATCTTTCCTGAGAAGCAACCTACTATCGGCCAGGCATATTGTATAGACACTTTATATACATTACTGCTATTACTATTCATGATCACCCGGACAAAAAGTATTCCCATTTCCTAGGTCGGTGACTGAGTCACGTGACCACTAAACCTCTTCGCTCAACATTGTGTCCTGGGTACTTGTGGCATCAGGATGATGGTGTGGATAAGCGCAAAGGAAAACGGTGTATTAAAAAAGGGACATGAGCAGCACTCATAACTGGGTGGTATGCCAGCCACTGGTTATATGTATGCGTGTATGTGTACACGTAGGTGTCCATCTTAATCTGTATGTATTCTCGCGTGTGTATGAATTCATCCTAAGAAACTCACTGATTTATCCCTTCTTGAAGGTGACCAAGATGGAGAATTAATGAGGTAACAAGGACTTAAGGAGTGTGGGATCTAAGAACACACCCAGTTCTTTGTGTTTCCCTGCGCACCGTGATGCACAGCAACGCTTTAGCGCCACTCACTAAGGGAGCTTCCTCAGGAAGCAGCATTGGGCTTACGCGTTACCGCGTGTTGTAGGCTAGGTGGCAGGCAACCGTCTTTGTGGGGTTGGAGCAGGAGGGGTGCACCTTTCTGCCTGCTCCTTTCTCTCCTCTTCCATAGTAGGACATTCTTGCTACACTTACCATCCCCCATCTCGTCGGAGAAGGGGAGGCTGAAGACGGCCTCGTCAATCATCCGGTTGGGAAGGTTGGTGTAGAACCTGCCAACTGTGGTCTCCAGGTTGCTAAGCTGGTTCAGCACCATCATGCTGCCCTTAATCACGGGCAAGGGTGTCCGGTCTGGGATGCCATATTTCCCAGAGTTCTGTTCAGCCAGATCCCTAAGGAATGCCAACTCCTTCAAACCAGTCACCCCATCTGTAATCGAAAACAAGGGGAAAAACTTGGTTATTGTTAGGCAGCAGTTTGCCATTTAGATCCACTATGGATACAAATGAGGTCTTGCGCAGGGCATGGTGGTGCAGGCCTTTAATCCCAGCACTTGAAGGTAGGGGTGAGGGCGGGAGGGTAAGGGCAGGGTGTGCTGGGATTATCAAGATGAGCTTCATCTACATAGTGACTTCCAGGATAGCCAGAGCTACACAGGGAGGCCCTGTCTTGAAAAAAAAAAAAACAAAACCCAAAACCAAACAAAGTCTTGAATGTCCAAGGGGGGGATACTGTCTATGGACCCAGGAAGATACCAGTTCCTACTGCAAACCAAAAGCCAAAACAGGGAAGTTCTTCAGTCAAAAGCACAAAGGGAGTCTTCAAAAGGCAGTGATGAAAACCACATGGGAAACGAAGGATGTGCTCGTCCTAAACATTTAATTATAATAAGATTTAAATGCTTTGCTGCACTCAATATCTGAAAGCAAAAGTAATAGTTAACAAGTCTGCATTTAATTTACAGCAGTGGCCGACCTCTGGAGGGCTTTAAGGCCTTTACCATTTCATTCCTGCTTTGCCTGTAAAACCACTTGCCAAAAACTCAAGAAACTAAATGAAAGAATTATGGCCTGCATTTAGCAATGCTTCTAAACCCTCTTCTTCAAGCTCATTTAATTACAGATGTCTTTATGCTTGATATTGTTAGGATAATACTAAATTTGATTTATTTAATGTGTATCTTTTATATTTATGGGGTACTGAAAACTTTGTAAAAAGATTTAGGCATAGTGGGATGTATTGTTCTACAACATCTGTGTTCCATAGTACAAAAATAAATTTAATAAACCAAATTTTTTTTCAGTCTGTTATTGTTGGCATGCAGTCAAAAGGATTAGTAACTGATCTCACATGGGCACCACTGTAAACAAGTTCGGGAGCTTTCAGTTGTTGGTGAGACTCTACCACTGCCCTTCCAGGAGATTCTGTCTCCTGCTCTTGAAGACTTAAGACAGCAAACTATGAGCTATTTATTCCATTGTTAAAAGAACCTGAAGTGTTCACGGATCACCTACTATAAATATGCCACGCTGTTTTCATCTGTGGAGTGAGTGTATTTCTAACATTCAAAGTTCATTACTAGTTACTAAGTAGCAGCAAAATCTAACATATCATCTACAATTATTCCTTTTTTTCTTTTTTTTTTTTTGGTCACCAGGTCTTACTATGTAACTCTGACTGTGTAGACCAAGGCTGGCCTTCAACTCAGAGATGTCTCTCTGCCTCTGCCTGCTGAGAGCTGGGCTTAAAGGCATGTGCCACCATGACTGGCTGATTTCTTTTAAAAACATTATGATCTAGACAAACTTGAATTTCACTCTATACCTTCAAGGTGATAAGAAAGAAATAAAGTTCCTGGGGCAAATCATTTGGGAACCAGATCACTGTTCCCTTTGCTTGGCATAGACTGGTTAAGGGGTGAGGGGGTCTCTTTTAGAGTAAAAGACATGGCTGATTTCTGCCCTCATCTCAAGAGAAGCTCGCAGAGGTAAAATGATGAAAGCAGACAACTTGGGCACTAGATGTATTTCTTCTTTGTCCAGTACTGCTCCACTCCCAAAGTGTTAACAAGCAACAAACTAGGTCCAGCAAGACAGCATGGGATGGAGGGTTAGGTGGTCAACACTATCGGCAGTTTTTGAACAACACATGGCAGATACACTGGATAGTAAATCTACCAATACGGGCATGCTAGAAACCACATTTCCCAGAGTCCTCTCTGCTGTGTGCTCATAAATTAAAGATGCCAAAAAAAAAAAAAAAAAAAAAAACACCAAGTTTTATGGAGTGAACCAAGAGATGGCGCGAGACAGACACAGAGACATCAGAATGTTCCAGTTTGAGTCACGTTCTCCGGTCTTCAGTAAGCTTCCTTCCCAAACTTCTGGCTTGCTCACCAACATCAACCCCGGGTAAGCTGTCCAACTATTTCACTGAGAGCAATGACAATGAAAAGTCAACAACCTTCCAGAGATTTCTATATCCCAACTTATGAATTGTCTCCAATGTTCTCAGTTTTCAGCTTTCCCTACAAGCCTGATGATTGAACTCTGAGTTGCTAGCTTTCTTTTTTGTATTTTTCTAGTCAATCCAACTATGGTGATCTGTTTCATCCAAATCCCTCTTTGAATTTGGAAAGATAATCCAGCTCTAACTTTCACACACCTGCAATCAAAAGCCACGGGAAGACCACAGTGAGGAAAATGGTTCCAGGGAGTGGGGGAATGTCTTTCAAAGTCTCACGATGGCCCTGCTTCACTATGTGAGCTCTTGGTGGTCTACTGAGGGACAGTGTCTGCCCCAGGAATAGTAGTCGAAGAGCTAGATGTATCTGGTAAGACAGGTGAGAAATTGAAGAGCTTTGGGTGGGTGAACAGAGTTAGCCAGAGGGTTTAAAGTGTGGAGTTGTCACGGGGATGGAAGTGTAGCTAAGACTCTGAAGGACTGGTTCCTGGACAGGTGATAACTGGGGCTTTGACTCAGTGTCTGCCGCACACCAGCAGCGGTTACTGGCTGTGGGTTTGTCTCCCCATCCTCTCCTGCCTTTAACTCAGTTGTCCTCCTTAGTGGAAGAGCTCTCTGAAGACTAGGAAGCTCATGCAGGTGGTGGGCGCCACAGAGGCTCGGGGAATTTCATTTTCCTCCCTTCTCACTCATGAGAGAGAGAAGTTAAGCCATGGCAGGAAGAGTATCTATCAGGCAACCTGAAATGACCCCGATGGGTCAGTGCTCAAGCAAAAAGCGGCCGTCTTCACCCATCCTAAGCAGAGGGTTCCTCTGCTCAGAACACAATACAAACAGCAAGACGCCTCACGCTTGTGAGGATCACACTCTTGGAAAAGTGAAGGCACAGGAGAGAGAGGACACCCTCTGCCCACAGAGGAGGGAACACGAGGGAGAGAGCGGGTGCCCACGTCTACACAGTGGGAGTCATGAGTATCAGGATGCCCTGCTGTGACACTGCTGAATGAGGCTGACCCCAGATGGTAGAGATGCTCTCCGCTGTCAGCTACGCTGCGTATGACAGGAAACATCATCACTGGCCACCCCTCCCCAGGATCTGTTAGGCACCAGGCTCTACGCTAACTTAAAATTCTTCGTTTATGTACATATGTATGTGTCTATGTGTGCATCTGTAGGTTCATGTGTGTAGGTGGGCACAGAAGCCAGAAGAGGGCACTAGATCCTTTGGCGCTAGAGTTACAGCACCCTACTGTTGGTGCTGGGATCAGAACTCAGGTCCTTTGCAAGAGTAGCAACCACTCTTGACCTCAGAGCCTTCCCTCCAGCCCTTCTCTGTTAATTTTCAACCGACGCCATACCGTTGCTTTTATTATACTCTCCCTGGGCAGTAGAGTGTGTATCTCACCTCACAGATAAAAGAGAGGTCTGGAGCTGGCACACACGGGCCAGCTCTGCACTCAGGAGGCTGAGGCAGGGTCTCAGGTTTGAGACTGGCCTGGGCTACATCAGGAGACGATGCCCGGAAAAACAAAAAGTTAAAGTCTAAAGAGATGAAGTCCTGCCATGAGTCTATGCTGGTGGATGGTGACGGTGGCAGCTGGTTGGTGCGCCTGCACTTCCTCAGGGTGGTCCGTAAGGCACTAGATTCAGAATCACTCCAGAATAACAGACTCCTGGCTCCCTCCTGAGAGGGTCTGAGTAAGAACCGGAGGACAATATCTAGAATTTGCATGTTGGGGACACTCTCCACATACTTCTTAGCACATCAAACCGATGGTCATTGTCCCTAAGTGAGTGTGTGGGAGGGCGTGGGTTTCATAGCGCTCATGCGCGGGACCGGCTGCCAGATGAAAACTTTGTCTCACATCACCCAAGGGCTCAGGGTTGAGTCCCCGAGGGGGAAGAGCCGCTGAAGGAAAGGCCACGTACTAATAGGTGTGGTGGCACCAGACGACAGAGGCTATCTGCAGGTGACAGCTGAGGATGCCGGTGGAAGCTCGGGAGTGGGTCTTTGGATGGATACCGGGATGCTGCAGAATGGAAAGAACCTAGGCCAGCACTATGGCTTCCTGCGATTCACGGGAGCCGTGAGCATCAACCTCCCTATAAGTATCGAAACCTCTGATGACCTAGGTTACGGAAAACAGGAGAGAGATGTAAAACTCGGCCAGACCACAGAAGCAGAGGAGAGTCAGGAACTTGTGGTTGGTTAGGCAGAGTCCCGCATCCCAGCACAGGGTATGAGAGAGCAGCTGGCGCCTCCCTCGCCCGACAGCTCTATCAAAGCTCGGGGCACAAGTCTCTTTCCCTCTTTGTAAAGCAGCTCCTGCCTAGAGGGAACTTTCATCTGAAAGGGAAATATCGAAACACTGCCTACCGTTCATGAGGGCATAGGTAAGAATCATTACGGAGTTGTTCAGAAAGCCATTTTCTTCATTGATGACGCGGAGGGTTGCCTTTTTATCTTCTTCCGAGGAGTCCTTTGATGTGATGCCCGCCGACAGGTAAATAATGGCCATGTCTGTATCTAAACAAAAACACACAAACCGAGGTTACATTCGGATTCCGGCGACAGCCAGCTGTGCCGTCTTCCTTCCCGTTTTCCCGGACTTGCCCACCCAGAGGACCCGGCTGGCCCCTGGTGTCCCGCGTCTTTCCCGTGTGATGGATGTACTGCTGGCTTTCATCTTGCTAATTCCTTTTCCCTTCCATCCTGCACTCTCTGCACGGCAAGGCCTCACTTATCCAGCGCACGACGCTCCTGACACATTTACCAGATGAAAGACGGAGATTTCCTCCGGGCACCCACGCTGAGTTCATTTAAGACAGCCTAAAAGGAAATCCCCCCCCCCCCCCCCCAGCTTCTGCAACGAGGGTTCAGAACACAGCTTATCCCTCCCTCAGTCACACAGGGCTAGTAACAGGAGCCACACTTTGGGGTGTGGGGGGGGCTTGGCTTCTTTTAGGGTTCTGCAGACATGGAAAATGACTTGCCAGATCCTAACTACTGTCAAATACATTTGGATTTTGAAGGTTTATCAGTGTAGCAAAGTAAAACTATGAACGTAGACGCACCATGTGCTCCAAACTGCTACTGTATGCTTTGTGCGTTTGGGTCATGTAGGCTAAGGTAGTAACCTCTTCATATGTATAACTGGAGAAACAGCTAGAAAGCGGGACAGATACCAGTACCAAGTTCACAGAAGCTGCTGGGAGGAAAGGTTGGTCAACTGGAGTAATGTGTAGACAAACGATGATGGCACAAGAAGGAACATTAACAAGAAGCCCCAATACACATGTGTGCACTACTTCAATTGGCCTGAAGACGACTTGCAATTTGCATTCAAACCACCCTCTAAAGCAGGTCAAGGAGTAAGTGAGAGGTAAGTGTAACTCAGAAGACCTTCCCCAACGTAGACTGACTCAAGAGTAAGAGTGGCGGGGTCTGGGGAAGGCAGCTCAAGGGTTAAAATGTGTTTCAAAGGCAACACTTAACAGCTAGATGCAGTAATAGAAAACCAGAATCCCAGGGCTGGCAGGGAAGTACGAATGGATACTGGTTAGCCATTCTGGTCAGGGGGACAAGCTCTAAGTTCACTGAGAGACTCTGTCACCACAATAAGGTAAAGGAGTGACTGAGGAGGGGAGGCATCCTGGCCTCAAACCCTGGCATGGGTGCCCCCAAGTTCCTGCAGTGTTGCTGTACTGCGCAGTGTTCTCGCAGAGCTGCTGCATGGGTTACACAGAGTGCAGTTCTGCTGCAGCTTGGCTGCACATCGCTGTGTTGTCCAGAATGCCACAGTCTGTTTGCAGAGTGCAGACAGAGCTGTATGCTGCCCACACACAGACACAGAGA
The DNA here is from genome assembly GCF_014885135.2 of Alexandromys fortis. Lineage (NCBI taxonomy): Eukaryota > Metazoa > Chordata > Mammalia > Rodentia > Cricetidae > Alexandromys > Alexandromys fortis. The sequence goes on from NW_026067908.1 coordinate 11,199,486, forward strand.
GCTGAGGAGGAAGAAAGCGGCACGGGGATGGGGACAATGAACTGCCAACTACTAAAGACAACAAGGCAGGGATGGAAAGAAGCTGGGCTTCTGTATTTCTTTCTAACGCAAAGGCCTTTGAGTCAATAGATAGCTTTTGGACATGCTGTAGGGGATCATGCCCCCGTGTAGTGAAATGCTTGTATACACCCTCATTTCTACAGGTCCCGCTGCTGGCTATGGGTAACCACGGCAGGCAGTCTAGCTGCTTCATGATCCATCCCATAATATATGCACCCCTGGGAAGCCACATCCAGAGGGTGGGTGGGATGGAATGACCAGTCCTGTGTAGAACGCATCAAAGGTGATGGTGTTACGGTTATGTGGTACAAAGTAATATGTAACGAATGCAATTGCCATTAACATTATTCTAAGAGACATCCACAATTCTTGCAGTTTGTGAACTTGCATTTTAGATTCTGAAGTATTCATTGCTATCTTTGCATAGATTAATAGTTTATGTAGTATCAATGCTATAGACAGTCAGACTGAATTTAGTAAAGTTGGGCTGACAATAAATATATCCACCCTTTACTGCTAGCGAAGCCAGTTGAGATGCTCGGGATGTACTGCCTGCAAATGTGTCTTTATTCACTCACTGGAGATCAGGAGGAGAGGCTGATGAAAGAAGAGAAATCCTTAAGTCTTAGACTCCCACATTAGTCCCAGATGTCAATATTTTCTCAGTTGTAACTATATTCCTGCATGCCACTTTACTAGAGTCTGAGATAGCTCATTTAAGCTTCACACTAAAAATAAGTGTCCAACAAACCACAGAATAAAACAGTTCCACGTCCCACCAGAGAGGGCACAGCTGTGTCACAGGGTCACAGGAAGAAAGAAAGAAAGAAAGAAAGAAAGAAAGAAAGAAAGAAAGGATCATTAAGACAAAAAAATGCCCAAACAAAGGACCATGAGACAAAAAGTCAACAAAAATACCATTAGTTTTGTGTTAGCCATCTACTGCTGGGCATGGGACCTACCCTTAAGTGCTTAATCGACCCGGTAGAGAAAACTATCTTTTTTTCTTTTACAAGCAGGTGTCAATTGGAGAGAGTGTCTTGGATAGGCATGATGAAGACATCCCATTTAGGACTGAGTGTTCCGAGGTCTCTCACCCTTTGCACATTGTCTAGTTGTGTGTCTCTGTGTTTGTGCCTATCTTCCGCACAAGGAAGCCTCTCTGACAATGGCGGAGCAAGGCGCGGATCTGCGTCCCCGGTCTGGGGTGCTCACTCAGCAGTTTTACTAAGTTTGGTCTTTGCTCACTGTATAACACTGGTAAACTTAGAGGTGGCTAATTCTAGGGATCTGGGGACTCAGGGACTCTCTAAGTAACCAGCATGTACTAGAATCAATATCAGGGGAAAAGCAATTCAGATTGAGCCCTGCCCACACAATCAGATCTATACTTGAAATGATCTTCCTCATGCTATGAGATGATCTCGCAAACAACCACACCCAAACACCGAAGAAACGCCCTAAAAGGGTAATGGGGTTCCTTATGGATCTCCCAAGGGACTGAAAAGAACCCTACTTTGGATAAACGTTTGAGGTTCTGATTGGTACAAGATAAGTGAATGTAAAACTAGAAAACCTGGTAAAGCCTGGCTTCGGTTTATGGTCCTGATGTGGGGTGACCCTTCTGTCTACGGGTCACCCTGACAGTAATCCTACAGGGTGGGTCCCACTGCTGTAAATGAGCTGCGACCAGAAGGCTCATAGGGAATGGAGCAGAGTAATGACAGCCGACATTGCTGAACAGTTATGAAATAGTCCAGGGTCTTGTCATCCCCACCTCACAGGTTAGGCCAATTATGGACCGTTCAATCAACATTCCCATGCTTACAAGGTCAGAAAAGGTTCAGCAGAGTTGAAACCCAAGATCCAAATACTGAACCACTAGGTCATGTTGTCTGGGACACTACAAAACCTGTCACCATGATAGGGACAGTAGGCATTCCTAAAGCAGAATCCTTAAACCCAGTTGGGTTCTTTTGCCTCTGAATTGCCAATAGAGACAGCAAAGATGGGGACTACAAGCCAATCTTTGGAAATATCTCATTTGAACTAAAAAAAAAAAAATCTTCTCTGAGTACTCTGGGACCTGCACTATCAAAAGCTGTCCAACTTTCTGATGGCCAGTCTTCTTGTCATTTTTTGTTTACCAGGATAAGAAACCAAATACAAAACGAACAAAAGCAAGGAGAAAGCCTCCTATGAGACCAGGCTTGCTGCCAATGAGTAGTACAAAGAGGTCCGTGAGAAGAGGGTTAATAAGGTTCTCAAGTAGGAGGAGCAATAACATTTGACAGTTCACAGAGAAAAATCCAGATCTCTGCCTTCTCTCAGATCAGAGGATACAACCATGCTGGTGCCGCCCGCCCTGCTGAAGCAAGCTCCGCTACCATCCCCGCATCTCCAGGGGATGCCCACCACCACCTCTCTAGGTGTCTGGGTGCTGCAGGCATCTGGGTTTGCCACTGCTAGTTTAACACCTCCCTCCTTTATCTGAGCAAGACAGCAACTAACACTGGGCAGAAACTCTCAGGACAGGTGGATAACTCAAGAGTGGAACAGAGAGACCACTTCTGGGGAGGGCCTGTGACAACCTGGTCAGATCACTAGTTTGCTTTCTGTTGTTTCATGTGGGAAACATGATCGACTTCGGAGGAAAGGGTGGGTCTTCTAGCAGGAACCTGCAGGCAGGAAGTAAAGTCATGGCGGAACATGGCTTACTGGCTGGCTTGTTCTACTTGCTTTGATCCTACCCCAAGGGTGAGGACTCCCCCCCCCCCCCCCCCCCCCCCCCCCCCCCCGAGAGCTGGCTTTATCAATTATTAATCAAGAAAATGCCCTACTGACATGAACAGGTCAATCTGATGGTGGTAATTCCTTAAATGAGGCTCCCTCTTCCTGGATAATACTAGTTTATGCAAAGTTGACAAGAACTAACTGGCACTCCCTGCCTCATGACCACTGGCCTCATGAAACTATGTGTGGACGGCTGAACACTAAGTCTAAAATACTGGCCTGTGTGTGGCTGGTGTTCGCTCTTGCTGGTAGGCAAGATTCTGAGAAGGCGTGTTCAGAGTATCCATTGTCCTTCATTTCCCCTTGGGCCTAAGCTGTAACTTAGGTCTAACACTGGAAGACGGCAGTAGGTCGCTCCTGTGACCCGACTGCTGTCTGGCAGAGAGAGGGTGAATCTTGAAGATAAAACTGGTTAAGAGCAACTTGATTAAATGAAAATGGGGCATGATTCTGAGTCTGTGAGAAGACAGTATTTAGGGTCCCAATACCAGGGACCTGAAGTAGAAGGCATTTCCTCATAGGCCTTCATGAAGCAAAGTGATCCTAGTTTTAGACTCTGAAGCAAATGGAATCTCCCACTAAAGTCATGCGCTCACAAGAGAACTGGGAACCTCAATTGAGCCTACAGCCCTGGTTACAGGGAGTTTCCACCTCATGAGGCTCTGAACAGAAGACCTAGCTAAGCTATAGTGACCCAGGGAAATGGTGAGATCATAAATGTACAATGTTTCGAAGTGCATGTGGAGGCCCTCGGCTACATCTTGAGGCTACGTGAGACCCTCTCTCCAATAAGATAAATAAACTATTTTAACTACTAACCTTATAAGTTTCAAGCAAATAAAGGCAAAACCAATATGCTATCTCCCAACACCAGCTATGCTTGCGACAGTTACTCCATCAGCCAGTGTGCAGGCACAAGACTTTTCAGCACAGTCTGACTTTAAATCTTTAGATTAGACACACAGAACAGCTTAAAATATATTCTTTAAATTTATTTTAATAGTGTATATTAAACTGGGTTATACCAGCACTCTGGAAGCAGAGGCAAGAGGATAGAGAGCTGGAGGCCAGGCTGGGCGACATAGTGAAACCTTATCAAGAAGAAGAAGAAGAAGAAGAAGAGGAAGAGGAAGAGGAAGAGGAAGAGGAAGAGGAAGAGGAAGAAGAAGAACACAAAACCCAACCCAAAACAGGATGCACTAAATTTTTAAATGAAGAAAAACGGCTACAGATTTTCAATTATAAAAGGAGAAATACAAGACTCCTTTTGAGACGCTTCAAAGCAGAGTCCTATTTCAACTACCCCTTCCCTTCCTTTAGCATGTATCCGCATTCCAGATTTTCCTCTAATACACAGAAATTAAATTAGAGTACTTTTGTACAGGGGAAGGGTGTGCTTATCTAAGTGACAGCTGGTCAGAAAAGAGAGGATCCAGGCAAGAATCCCTGTGGCTCCCCCAGAGCCCATGCACACCAGCACAGAACTGCCCCAAGCCCTCAGAGAGGCAAAGCCAACAATTAACATTAAAGAGGATGTGGGTATTCCCTGGGGAAATAAGTGAGGATGTGTTCTTAATAAAGGGGTAGGAGGAGGAGGCCCCGGGAGTCTAGAAGTCCCACAGACTGACCGTGGTAAAATGGAAAAGATGAGACCATCTCATTATGGAGATGCTGTGAAGATAGCAGATGATAATTTTATCTGGAATCAATTGGAAAGTTTCTCCTCTAGTTCTGGAGTTGGTGCGCGGCACATCACTGCGGCCGTCTCTCAGAAATGCACTTACTTGCTTGGAACCGAGTGTTATTGCTGGTGCTTCGAATCAGCTGGAACGCCCTGCGGAACCCCACTGCATGCTGGGTCGGGCTGTCAGAGGGCTTGACACTGCTAACAAATGTGGACATTTTCCTTTTTGTCTCACTGGTGGCTGGGGACAGGTAGGTCTTATAGCACTGGTCCAGTGAACAGGTCCTGACGGTGTCTGCCACAGTCAACACAGAAATCTGGAGGACAGGAAAAAACAAAAACCAAAACACTCAATTTCTTCTACCATTTAAAGATTCCCTTCCTTCCTTCCTTCCTTCCTTCCTTCCTTCCTTCCTTCCTTCCTTCCTTCCTTCCTTCCTTCCTTCCTTCCTTTTTGAGGCAAAGTCTTCCTCAAGTTATTAAGGTTGACCTCAAACTTCTGGGCTCAAACAGTCTTCCTGCCTCAGCCACAGGGACTAGGCTTGGATGTTTAGGTAACAGGAGAGCTTAACTAGGAAGAAGGCCTGTAGAACAGGTTCTGAGTCTAAAAACAAACGTCTGACGTTATCAGCCTGTCAAATTTGAAAGGAATTTGTAAAGGAGAGAACCCAAGAATTTGGCCTTTGAACCAAATTGAAGTAGCCGAACAGTGTCGGCATAATCGAAACAAACCAACAACGAAAGCATCCCTAAATTCACGCAGAAAACCATGTTGGCAAAAACTACCCATCTTGGTTTTCAAACTGGAGAGCAGCGTAGAGGTTGGGTGTGGTCTCTGTGTATTTTCAGCAATGAGGTCAATAGGAAAAAGTCTCTGGTGATGGAAAAGTCAAAACATTCAGGCTACATGATAATTGTCTGGGAACACTGGTGCTATCTGGTCCGCTGATGACTGAGATGTCACTATGACGAATCACACCGAACATAATAAAACAAAAAAAATAAGTGTTGGAAACACTCAAGAAAGGTTTCATGCCCCCCAGGGACTGCGGGATAATAGTCACCTTATCGTGTTCATCAATGGCACGGAGGATGACCTGAGCAGCATCCTTGGCAATCTGGAGCTGGGTGTCAGTGACCGAGGCCCCGTGGTCCAGGATCACGACTATGTGCTTGGACTGTGGTCGGACCGTAGAGACGTAGATGGGCCTAGAGAAAGGAAAAGGGTCTTAACACAGTTGTGAGCGCTACAGATGCGGGCTCACTGGCCTGTGGGTTTCTTCTGGGGGTGGGGCAGGTTGGAGTGAGAGTTCAGATTGGGGGAGGGGATCATTGAAAAGAACAGGACTGTGAAATTCCGACTTTAGAGATGAGAGTGCATCTCCCGAGAAGCTGACTTCTTCCACACACTACAAAGTCCCAACTCACTCCTGCAGGGCCAAACTTTCCACTTACTATACAGACTTGGCCCAAAGGGAGAACAAGGCCCACTTGCCAGTGCTGACTTCTGTTTTGCAGACACGCAGACATACACACACACACACACACACACACACACACACACACACACACACACAGCGTTTTAGTAACAGTAAGAAAGCTTGTGACCTGGGCTTGTGCTGGGCAGTTCTGGGTGGTAGGCTGCCCTTTCTCTTTCCATACAGACACCCCTGGTTAAGAGACCCTCTTTCCTCTCTGTCTTAGCAACTCAAACCGCCCAATCACGAAAGGCTCGGCAGCTGAGCGTTTCAAACCATGCCATGAAAATTTGTCTAAACCTGCACCAGCCATTCTTCCCGCCAGGTGCTTGTTTGCCAACGTGAAGAAAGAGGGGGAGCTGCAGAGACCATGGAGGAAAAGAATCACCTCTGATCAAAGCGGCCTCTGCCCCTGAGTGCATCAGGAGAGGCTGGAAGAAGGGGTTTAATGAGTGCTCTATTCATTTTCAACCTGGAACAAATTAGGGGTGATTTAAAGCAAATCAGCCTCCAGAGAATCCTGTCCTTTGTTGACACCTCTAACACGAGAATTTTCTGTGAACTGTGAGCTACCAGTGAGTCACAAAAGCCTGGGCACAAATTAAGAACACTAGTTGTTGTCAAGTCAAAACTCTTGTATGGAGACTACTTTAGCAGGTCACCGGTCAGAATCACCAAGCCAGCAGAGAAATGAGAAGAAAGAAACCCAGGAGAGGCGACCTCAGGATGAACCCGGAATAGAACAGTAGGGACTCCTGCCCCCCAGGCCTACACCGACACCAGGTCAAATATTCCGTGTGTGCGCACACGCAAGCATGTTCTAACTAGGGGAGAGGATTTTTCTTAAAATGATGTACCAGCTTCATCCTAACTGAATTCACCCATTTTAAAAGCCCTGCAGCTTTATCTTAAAAGCTGGACGTATAAACAGCCCTGTGTATTACATAGGTAGACAGGGAAGCAACCTGAGAGCCCAGCTGGTCCTTTCTCACGGTGCTATGCTCTGAAACCCACTGGAGTCTTCAGCGGGTTGTAGAGAGTTTGCAACGGCAACTAGTTAAGACAAGTTAAGAGGCAGAGCTGGCAACCTCTGAGGAGGGAAAAGCGGTCAGGCAGCCAAGGCGGCAGCTTGATGATAGGTAGGCTCGAGCTGGAACTTGTGGGCGAAGGCTGAACAGTGATGAGGCCCCACCCTCCCTCCCACGAGCTGGGTTTCCTTAGGGGCAAATGCCAGTCTTGGCTTCCCCAATGAGTCCAGTGGTTCTCCACCTGTGGATCACGACCCTTTTGAGGGGGGAGGGTCGATTGACCCTTTCAAAGGGGTCACCTAAGCTCATTGGAAGCCAAGATATTTACATTACAATTCAAAACAGTAGCAAAATTACAGTTCTGAAGTAGCAACAAAAATAGTTTTATAGCTGGGGGGCAGGTCACCACAACCTAAGGAACTATATTAAAGGGTCCAGCATTATTAGGAAGGTTGAGAACCAATGAACGAGATACCAAAGTCAAGATTTCTGGTCCAGTCTCCATGGCATTGTAACTGTAGCAGAGTCTCTAGGAAGAAGATGTGGAAAAACAGAAACAAAAAAACCCATACAAATAGTAACAATTTTCTCTCCTTCCTTTCACCCCTTGGGAAAAGTACTGGATACAATTTAAAGGACGGATAAAGGGATACTATAGCATTGTTTTGAGAATGTCATGGAGAATGGGCATCTCCCACTTCCTCCAGGCTCTGAGCATCAGACTCTGAGGAAGGGAACCTGCTGGGGCTCAGAGGAGGTACATCTTTGCCTAGGGGCTTTTGTAAATTATGAGCCTTGTTTTACAAATGATTTCACCGCTTCTTTCCCACTGGCTACATGGTACAACCAAGTCCTTTTGGTGCGAGAAAGGCAAGACAATAGTGGCCTTTAAAATCCAAAGCTTTGCGAACAGTCTTATAACTTGCAGTAGCTGAAGTGTGCATGTACACTTCAAAAGTGTAAAACCAAACCCATTATCTCAGGGAGGAAAGTCAGCCACAAGCCACAAAGAGCAACGTTATGCTCTAGGGTAGAGCTGTGGAGGAGGTGGGCTCATGTCTATTTCAACAAAGATGTTCATAGCACAGAACACCCAATGCAGCAAGCAATCGCATTCCCTTCCCACAGCTTTGCCTGCTGTGATAGGGAGCATTGGAAAGCTCTGGGCTTTCCCACTGCCCCTCCGCTAGTGCAGGCACATCTATAGGTATCAAATACAGACATTACTTCCAGGCAAGGAAAAGTTTCTGAACTGCTTGGGGCAGACCTGAGTGTGGAATTCACTGCTGACGTTGAAATCCGGGGTCCTGCCGAGATCGGGCAAGACCTCTCTACCCTGAGTCCCGGCCCACCCCACATGCAGATTGTCACCAGCAACAAACGAAGGACGTCAGCATACCGGCTGCGATGCTCATAGCTGCCCTTACACCGGAACTTGTGTGCTGGGAAGACAGTGAAAATTCCTTCTTCTGAGCTGAAATACTGCCACTTGATTCCAGGGTTGGATTTCAGGTTGTCGGCAAGCACTGGAAGAGGAAGAAAAGGAAATATCACCACAGAGCCCACAGGTGTGTGCATGCACGGCTCTTCAGGCATCTGTTTTGCATAAACTGCTTGTAGCATGAAGAAATCCCACCAGATAGAAGGTTGTAAATTTTCTGCAAAACATATTCCTTCTGCCCCTTAAAAAAACATTCTGCGAATAGGAAACGTGACATTTCGGTCACAGGACGCCATTATTCTTCACATGGTAGGGTGACATTCTATGTCCTGGGTTATGTCTCCAGCACAAAGGACTCATTTGCACTAATCTTTCTGGTCGTGGGGCTGGTCCGTGTTGGGCTTGTGTACACTCGCTGGCGTGGGGTCCATTCTCTAACCATGGACGCTGGTAACAGACCTTGTCTCTAGGGACTAGGTCTCTGATGTTGACTTTGCCTCCACGAGCCTCACTTCACAGTAATGGAAACAGCACAGATGGGATTCGAAGGGCCAGAACCATATCCTTGAGGAACTCTGTTACTCAGTGAAAGGGAAAACGGATCCCACATCTCCAGAGCTGACACAGAGGCTTGCTTTTACTTTATGACGTCTCATTCACAAGAACCTAGCATGTGGGTGATATTACTATTCTTGCTTTGGAGTTGAGAAATATGCTTAGGCCATGAGACCAAAAACCCCAGTTGGGGGCTAGAGAGATGGTTAAGAGCACCGACTGCTCTTTCGGAGGTCCTGAGTTCAATTCCCAGCAATCACATGGTGGCTCACAACCATCTATAGTGAGATCTGGTGCCCTCTTCTGGCCTGCAGGCATATGTGCAAACACAACACTGTCTACATAATAAATAAGTCTTCTTTAAAAAGAAAAAAAAAAAACCCAGTTGGGACAGAGACCTTGGTGTTGTGGCTGCTGTGCTTACATCATGCTCTACCTGCTGACTTCCTGCACAGCCGTGTCATGGATCAGACCTGGCATTCCCTCAGCCCCAGTGCTACCCACCTGTGTACACCCCGCCTCACAACCTCTTGAATTTTCAAATTTTGTTCTACTTTTTTTTTTTTTTTTTTGGTTTTTCGAGATAGGGTTTCTCTGTGGCTTTGGAGCCTGTCCTGGAACTAGCTCTGTAGACCAGGCTGGTCTCCAACTCACAGAGATCCGCCGGCCTCTGCCTCCCAAGTGCTGGGATTAAAGGCATGCGCCACCATTGCCCGGCTTGTTCTACTTTTTAAAATCCATCTGTGGATGCCAGGCCATGGTGGTGCACACCTTTAATACCAGCACTCAGGAAGCAGAGGCAGGCAAATCTCTTGAGTTCAAGGCTAGCCCAGTCTATAGAAAGAGTTCCTGCGCAGCCAGGACTTCAGAGAAACCCTGACTCAAAAAAAAAAAAAAAAATCAATCTGTGGGTTTGTGAGTGTACATGTACATGTATATGATATATTATGCACACATGCCAGGGAGCCTGTGTAGATGTCAGAAAACAACCTTGGGTATTGGTCCTTGCCTTCTGTCTTGTTTTGAAACAAGGTTCCCTGTCTGTTTGCCACTGTGTTACACCAGGCTAGCTGGTCTGAGAGCTCCCAGGGGTTCCAATTCACCTCTCTTCACACCAGGATTATAGGTTCATGTGTTCGGGTTTATGTGGGCTCTGGGGATTCTGCCTCCAGTCCTCATGGTTTGTTGTTGTTGTTTTTTAATACAGCCAAGTGCATTTTTCACTGATCTATCTTCTAGCTCTTATTTTGGGCAAGATCCTGCTAAGAAATCTAGGCTGTCATCAAATTCACCACGTAGTTCAGGCTGTCCTCAAACTCACCCCCCCCCCTCCCCCGGCTCAGTTCCTAAAGGCTGGGGTTACCAGAGTGCATCACAATGTGTACCTTCCAAAAGAGTTCTGCTCTTCTCACAACCAGAAGCCCCTCCCTTCTTTGAGCCACCGGGCCTTTTCAGTCTCTTCCACAACAACTCAAAACTCCACTACACATTTAGCTATGCATAAATCCTTCAGGCGCTGGAGCAGCCCTCAAGATGAGCAAAACCCCGTCTTGCTGTAGGTACCAATCTGCCGGCAGAATGAGAGAGGGAAGCAGAGCTCCAAGCAGGGCAGTGGAGGGAGAAGCGTGGGAAAAGGGAGAGAGCAGAAAACCTGAGGTGTTATCTACCCGGCACACACACAGCTCCGAGTCCACACTGCTCTGAATGCCCACGTGGCCCAGAGAAGGATTTGTTTCTCTAGTTGAGATGTGGCCGCGACAACAATGGGTGGCGTCACGGCTTCAGGAGCTCAGAGCTCCCAGGGTATTGCCGTTAACAAGGGCACGATCAAACAGAACCTGTGGTCTAATTTCCACGCTGCCAATGAGGAAGTGAGCTTACGGATGGTTCACAGCGCTTTCGTAAGTCCAGCACATTTTGTTTTTACTACCACACTGTACCTATCTGTGTAAGCACAACTCAGGCTTTTCCCTCCAGTTACCATTTCCAGTGCAGACCAGCAGTAAGGTGGCCTCGCCCCTCCTGAGCCTGGAGTCATGAATACACAGCATCTAGTGAGTATTTCCTGAATCTATGCAAAGCCACACCTGGCAGGTAGAAAGGTGTCTCACACAGCTCTTCCAACTTTCGTACTTGCCAGTCAACAATTCAGTATCAAACACAGAAGGGCGAGGGAATAATAATATTATGCTTGAATGCCATGTTTACTATCAAGGGCTATGAACATTCTCAAATGGATCTGTGAAGACCGGCAGGACAGTGGGGGGGGGGTCGGGGGGCAGTCTAAATGTATAACAAGGCAGGCTTGCCTTCTTCCAGAGCTTCATGGAGAAGGCAAGTTGCTGATCTGCTCTGTCTCTTTAGCACTCAGCCCTGTGGCTGACTTGCCAGGACGCTTCGATATGCTGGCTGGACTGAATTCCTATCTGACACAGAACGCTCTTGCTTCGGCTCTCAAGTGCCTCTAAGTCACTGTTGTATCTATGCTCCTGATGGCCACTAGACTTTGATCAGCTCTTCTCCGTTTGTTCTTGGCCTGTCAGGAGAATGGAATTGCTTGGCGGAATGGAAGACAAGAGATCAAAGGAACCAATCTGTGCTTTGCCTTGGACAAAGTAGTTGCGGGAGATGAGAAGTATACACTGGACCCTTTACTAACTAATTAGCACAGTATCTGACGAGCAGCTTAGATGAGATTTTGGGGTGCTATCCAAAGACAGGGGAGATCTACCAGGTTATGAGATGAAGCTGGCAACAAGCACCGGCTGGGAGTACCTCCTACCTACCACGTGTAATGCAAGGTGTCTTGTACACACCACAGGAGATCTCTGCATTTGGGCTGGCTTACAATGGTATCCCAAGATGCAACCTGTGTGGAAGGATGGGGACGTGAGAGCAGTGGAGTATCATCACCTTGCAAATGGTGACTTAGAAAGACAGGAAGCCAAAGGCTCTCCAATGTATCACAGGAATCAGTATATAAGCATATACCTGTGCACAGGGTAATTATATAAGCACGTATCATCTATGCACAAGATAGAGTACATAAGGGCATATCATCTGTGCATAGGGTGATTATATAAGCACACATGACCTGTGCATAGGGTAGAGTACGTAAGCACATACCGTCTGTGGTTGCAACGAGCAAAGTAGAACCCAGGGTAAAATCTATTTGGCTTTTAAAATCACTCTTTCTGAGTGAGGCTTATCATGCTTAGAGTTTTATCTACTTTGCATACACCCTCCTGCCACTGGCAGTATGTTCTCCGAGGACTGAGTTAACAAACAAGACAGCAATTAAAATACACAATCAGTGTTAAAATGTCCGTTGCATCTTTCTTCCTGGCGTGCCGTCTGGCATCAGAGCTGTTCCCAACTGTCACTGGAAGCACTCAAAACACAAAGGGAGGATCACGGCGTCAGTCAGTCAACTTCTCATTTGACTCTGAAATCCACTTTTGATGACTGTTGATGGGACAACATGTGATTGTGCTTTTAAAAAGCCACACGGTGCTGCTGGCCAGCTAGCCTCCTTCCAGGAATACATGCCCAGGGATACTAGGACCATTTTTAGGTAAAGGAAAATAAGGTTCCAGTCTAACAACATGAAGCAGGGGTTGCCCAACACAAGCTCCGTGCTGATAAATTTTTGCCCTTTAATTCCAACTTCAGCAAGTCAACCTTAACACGCACAGGATTTCAGATATTGGAATTAAACCAGAATGGCAGAAACCCACAGACACGCAGGAGAAGTGTTAAAATTCCTGCACAAGCCTGTTCTACCTCCCCATGCTATGAAGGACCACCTCCCAGTACCAGCACAGCTTTTCCGTTTGGAACAGAGATGTCAAACTTCTGCTGAAGGACACAGAGGAGAAATTCTGGCCTTTCAGAACCTACTATTGGATAAAACTACTTACTTCTGCTAACATAGCAGGAAGGCAGCCACTGGCATGTACTTGATCAAGTGTGGATGTGAGCCAAAGAAAGAATATCTACAGAAATTGGTGTCGGTGGTTCTTCCCCAAAGCCATGCAAAATATACCAATGCAGGATTTGATGCATTTCCAGACATGTATAGTTTTAGCAATTACCATCACTTCTACATACTTGCTGAAGAGCCATAAGGCAGGCCCCCAAATCCAAGCAATGAAAGTTATTATCCCTAAGGCACATGAGGAAATGGGCTCAGAGAGCTTTTGCGACAGCCTGAGGTTTTAATCTGAACGAGAAGGGCACGTGACTCAAGCCAATCTGAGATCACGACGTCTGTCTCCTGTCTCCTGCCTCCTGCCAGGCAATTTGCCCTTGTTAAGGTCATCCCCGGGATGGAGTGAGCATGCTCTCTGGTGGTGTCAGGCTGATGCGGTGTGTGTGCAGACACAGAAGGGCCTCTTCTCTTCTTGTCTCCTGGGGTCTGAAGCCTTAACCTTGATCTCATATTTGCACTGTTCTCCAGGCAAGCCCTGCCAACCCTTGCAATAAAAAGGCAAACTCTGCCTTTGGAAGTAAAGGAAAGCTCGATGACCTCATTTAAAAGTAACATCTGTAACAATAAACAGGCTCTAGGAAACTATTAAAAGGGAGCCAATAGGACCGGGAATGTTTTAAAAATAAATCAGAAGTCATACAGTGCGTGATCCATTTAGTCTCACCACAAAAGATCATTCTGGATCCTCACCATCATTCTTGCACCGACTGCAGCAGGCAAGGGGTCTCAAATTCCCCTTCTTGGGAGTCCTCTGGCATAAGATTAAATTTCATCCATTATCTGGCACTAGCAGCGGAAGATGAATATGAAGGTAATGAGACCCCCAGGTCCTAGGAGTCATCCATCAAGACAGAGCATCTAGGGCCAAGCAGGCCCCTCTCTGGCCTAGATGCAGAGGTGAAGAGAGCCTTACTAACTGTGGAGGCAACCCAGTGGAGCTTTCCACCATTCTGATATCAGCTACATGCTCTGGCCACTTGAGGTGGTGCCTAACTCAACACAGGGCCATAACACACATACACACACACATACATACACACACACACATACATACACACACACACACACACATACACACACACACACACACACACACACACACACACTTCTTTCTTTCTTCAAGGGTGTTGGAAAATGTTCAGGAAAAATCTGGGTGCAAACTATTGGCCCAGGATGCATGGTATTTGGCTCCAAACCATTAACAGGCATGTTTGTATCTGTCTATATCACTCCAGAAAAACCTAACACACTCTCAATCTCTCTCTCTCTCTCTCTCTCTCTCTCTCTCTCTCTCTCTCTCTCTCACTCTCACACACACACACACACACACACACACACACACACTCACACACACACACACACACACACACACACACACACACACACGGCAAAAAGTCAATATTCCTCACTGAAGTTGGTAGCCAAGCTTGAAGATACAGTGTGCTGTGAAAGTCCTAGGATTGGGGGAAGGGGCAGACCTCTTGACACCTCACAATCAGCATGGTTAAGGTAAACTGTAGACTCCAGATCCCTAGACCTAAGACCTTGGAGGGCTGGCCCCCCATTCCATCCACATGTTCTCTGAGAACTCCCTGTAGCACACAGGTTGATGTGATCTACACATCTGTTGCATAAATTCTAAAAGCTCACTCTCTCCTAATGCTAAAGCCAAAATAAATGAAATAGTCTGACTAAATCAGTATGGAAGCATTGGCCATCTTAAATAGGCTTTACAAAGTCAGCGACTCCCTCCCTCCATGCACGAATGCTTTGTTGAGAAAGTCTGCAAATAACACCACCTCATACTGTTAACTGTTTATCTTAAAAATAAATAAACAACCCAAAATATATGTAGTTTTCTGTGCAAATACGCATATAGAGTTTAAATAAAAATTTCTCATCTGGGTTGAAAGTATTTCCTCAAAGACCCCCTAAGAAAAACCAATAATGGGCATGAGAAGCCCTCTTTTGAGTTTTGGTCAGGGCTATCTAAGAGAATCTCCAAATATAAAGCCTATGTGGGTTGCTCTTGGTTATCCCTTGGGCTGGCCAGTTTTATGTCAACTTGACATAACTTCAGAGTTATCTGAAAGGAGGGCACCTCAACTGAGAAAATGCCTCCATAAAATCTGGCTGAAAGGAATTTTCTTAATGAGTGATTGGTGGGGGAGGCCCCAGCCCATTGTGAGTGGTGCCATCCCTGGGTTAGAGGTTCTGGGATCTATAAGAAAGCACACAGAGTAACCCACTGTGAGAAAGACAGTAAGCAATAATCCATGGCCTCTGCATTAGCCCCTGCCTCTAGGTTCCTGCCCTGTTTGAGTTCCTGTCCTGACTTCCTTAGATGATAAACAGTGATATGGAAGTATAAGTCAAATAAACCCTTTCCTCTTCCCCAATTTGCTTTGGCCATGGTTGTTTTATCTCAGTAATAGTAACCTTAACTAAGACACCCTCAGAAGTAGAAAGTAAGTTTCTATTGCTGAAGATACCATGCAAACTTCAGAAACAGGACTCAGAGGGCTGTGAGCTGGAATGAATGCCTCTCTTCTGAGGACTAGCTCTCATGGTACCAGATGGGCAATACAACTTCCAAGGGAGAGAAGCAACCAACAATCCCCCTCAGCTAAGACACTGACAAATCACAGCGACGACAGCGTGGCACTATGTCCCTTAGGATGCAGTAGTGGCATACATACCTTAGCAGTAACCAGCAGCTCTCAATTTGTCCTGAAGACAAGGACAATTAACAAGAGAGAAACCATGCCTGGAACTAGAAACCTGGTTAATTAATCAGGGCTAGTGAAGCCATGGATCTCGAGGAGACCTACAGCAATCTCTTAAACCAGCACCATCTCCAACTACTTTCTAAACTTTCCTCTTATTCTCAAAGGTAAGTGTAATCAACCTTCAACAAGGAAATGTCTCTGCAACAGATGGAGACCACTACAGAAAAGCACAACCAATCAAAATGCAGGGTTGTGGAACACACTCCTAATGGATACACCTTGAGAACACTATCACATCTAAGGCTCAGGGAACATTTTGGAAGAAGAGCAGAAAGAGTGTAAGAGCCTGAGGGTTAGGGAGTCTGCTGTGAGACTGTGTCTCCTAGTATTATCAGAAGCTACACCCATGAAGTCTCGCCATTATGCCTGCTTAAACATGAGCCGAACAAGAACAACAAGAGACAGATATGCTAAGTGGGCAGAGGAAAGCCCACACAGCCTCCAGACTACATCAAGGAGTACAGGTGACTCATGACGGCTGAGAGTGGGAAAAATCGTCTTCCTTGGGAAGAGCTCACCAAATTGTTATCTAATACCAAATGGTCAGCCCTGGTAGCATAAATACAAGTAATATCCAGAGTTTCAGACTGAGCAGTTATATTTAGGAATTCTCTCTCTCTCTCTCTCTCTCTCTCTCTCTCTCTCTCTCTCTCTCTCTCTCTCTCTGCCAGCACAAAAAAAGTTTTTAAAAAAAGAGGCCATGACTCTGGAAGAGCGCAAGCAGGAGTACATGGGAGGGTTTGGAGGCATAGGAGAAATGATGAAATTACATTGAATCTCAAAAACAAGAGAAAAAAGTTTTATCGACAACAAGCAAACAAAAAGCCCCAAAAGAAACAAGCAAACTAAATGCAAAAACTACAAATTAGAAACTGACAGGTAAATGGCGAGATTAAGAGCCTATTGATGGGCTAACTTTAGGGGGTGGGGGTGCTTAGTCATGTCAGATATATACATTGAACACGAGATTTATTGGATGCCAATTACACTTCAGCCAAGCTATTGTGCTGACAGAACAGTGAAAGGTTTGGCACTTCATCCAGAAGTTTCCCAGACTGTGTGCCAGTTTCTATCATCAACCCGCGAGCATGACGTTTATCACCATCTTACGGAGGCAACATTAATTGACTCAAGGATCCGTGGTTAAGATGGTTACTTGATCTGGAAAAGACTTGGGTTTAAAACCTTTGCTCTTTCCAGGACACCACAGCACTTGCGTAAATCAAGAACTACAAGATTGACCTTGGCATGTGGGAAGTAGAGGCAATAAGAACCTGAGCTCTAGGCTAGCCTGGGCTATACAGTGACACAACTACAAAAATAAAACAAATTAAAACAGGGGCTGGAGAGATGACTCAGAGAAGAGCATGTCCTGTTTCCCCCAAAAGGCCTGAGGTCAGAGTTCCCAGCATACACTTTGGTGGCTCACAACTGCCTGTAATGATAGCTCCACGGGATGTGGTACTCTGGACTCTGATGGCACCTCTGCGCGCTCTCTCTCTCTCTCTCTCTCTCTCTCTCTCTCTCTCTCTCTCTCTCTCTCCCTCCCTCCCTCCCTCCCTCCCTCCCTCCTTCCCTCCCCCCCTCTCTCTCACACACACACAGACTTAAAAATAAAACAAAGAGAAGTAAAGATAGGCGAAGCTAAAGGAAGCATGCATGAATTCGCACTCATGCTGGGTATGACTCCAGAGGCAGAAGAAATACATACATGCGAGGTCTTTCTTAAAATACTAAGTTGCATTTGTTGGTAAATGTAGGATGTAAATAAACTGATGGGGCATGAGAAAAATGATTTTATAACTGATATAAGAAGAAAGACAAGAAGAAACCAACCATTGAACTGTTACAGCTGACATGTACTAGCTGGAAGCCGAAGTTCTTGTGTTTATCACTGACCCACAGGCTGGCTTAGCTGGAAGATGGCACAAACTTGAGCTGTGGCCTGGGACAGCTTGATAAACAATCGCAGCACAAATGGCTCTAGGTAACGTTAGACAATACTGACTGAGAGTAGTTAAGACAGGGAGTTTTTACATGACTGAGAAGCTATTCAGTAGACAGATTGTAATCCTGCTGGGGTTTACCACAGGTTAGTGATGTGAGCCTTAACTCCTTCCTACATCACTAACTTGGGGAAGACTAAGAAAGCTGTTTGGACATGGGCCCAGCCCTCTGCTGTACTTCTATTTAGTTCATGCTGGCACTTACTTCTTCTAAGACTTAGCTACCACAGAATGGACGCAGAATGAGGAACCTCAGGATCTTTTAAGTCTGGCAAGTCATCTGACCTTAAAATTCTTCTCCAGGGAGTCTCCAAAAGCATCTTTCTGAGATGTACAACCCGGCTGTCTTGTATCTACTGTTAAATCCAAACTCTGCAAGGCCCCGGCTAGCCTGGCCCTCCCTTCTCTCCAGCCTCCTCCTGCCTTCCCGGAGCTGCACTGGACATCAAGAGCCAATGCTTTCACTCCCACGGACACGCATTCTTCCAAGGTCATCCTTAGCTCTGGATAAGAGGCCTCCAGCCAGCCAGTCAGCTCTTCCTTACCCTCCAAATTTTGCTTTCAATTTCAACTTCTCAGAGGTTATTCCTGGATGACCTCCAATCAATAGCCTCACAGCCAACATTGTGTTTCTCAGCAAAACCTGATAATATTTTGTGCGCCATTTTTATAGCTGGTCTTTTAACATTTGCCCACTTGGAAGAGCTGTGAGGTGACACCAAACAGGAACCAAAACCAGTTTGTCTGTCATACTGTCATATTCCCAGAGCTTACCACGAGCCAGCTATTTTTTCCTTTTTTTTTTTTTTAAAGTAAACATTGCTAGAATATGTAATCTGTGGCTTGGCTAAGTGCCTCACTTCTGTCCCTCGTGAGATTCCAGCTTTTTCAACTGCAAAGTGATGGATTTGGAAAAGGTGTTCACAAATTCCCTTGAGAAACCCAAAGAGGAAAGAGACAAATCACGATGGTCAACAGGAGGGAAATCCCGGCGCTCGACTTACAGTCGGGTTAGCTCACAAACGCGCCACGAACTGAAAGATATCCTAAACTAAAAGTCCATTCGTGACCTACAATAAAAGTAAGTCTAGCTTGAATGTACTTTGAACACTTGTCTTAACGTATTGTTGGGCGAAATCAAGCTAAAGCTTGTCTTATAATGAAGCGTTGAAAATATCACAGATGCACACCGCATGGAAACGAGATGGAATGTGAAGACTGTGGCAATACAGTACACTCTAAGGCATGTGGACTCCGTGCTCTTGGGTGCGTCAGCTGACGGAGCATCTGCCCGCCCCTGTGGCCCAGTATCATGCTTTATGCTACATATCCACAGCACAGGGAACGACACCAATTTAAAGTTCAAGGTATGATTTCTCCAGAATGGAGAGCCCTTCTCTGCACCACCATACAGTCAAGAACCAGCAAGTTGGACCACGGTAAGCTGGAGACTGTGAACTTAGAAAAGAACAAATTTATAGTTGGGGGTGATGGCCCATAACTATAACACTAGCCCTGGGGAGGCAGAAGTAAGCAGATGTCTACATGGTCCAGGACAGGCAGGGCTACAGGGTGAGAGCCTGTCACCAAAAAATAAATAAGTGAATAGATTAAAAAAAAAATGAATTCCAGCTAGTTTTCAAAAAGTATGTAGAAAATGGGGAGAAATGAAAAAGGGGAGATTCGGAGTTTTACTTTCCATCAGGATCAGTGGACGCTGCACCAGCCAGATGAAAATAGCTAATTAAAATATTTAGATGAGCAAGATGGAGACAACTCAACCCCAGCTGTTAGACTGTGGGAGCCATCGCAGGCTGTGGTCTCACGTGAGGAAGTGTATTCCCATCTCATCAAGAAATAAAGTACTTACGGAAGTAATACCCCAAGCCTGGAAGAGCAGGGACCAAGCCTAACAGATAGAAGCGTTTGGATGAAGCCCTGTAGAACAGCAGGAGGCAAGTACCAGTTATACTTACTCCTAACATTTTTGTCTTTCAATGTTGCCCTGGACTGTGTGTTGGGAACTTCTGGGAGGAGCTGGAGAGATATTTCTGTTACTCTTTCAGAACCTGGGTTCAATTCCCAGCACTCACGGGGCTGCCTACAACTCTAACTCCAGTCTCGAGGACCTGGCACCTTCTTCTGGCCTCTGAGAGCCCTGCACAAATACGCTACAGAGACAAATATGCAGGCAAACACTCAGATGTATGAAAAATAGTAAAAATTACATTTTTAAAATAAAAATTATAAGTTCAGGGTTGGACGGTCACCTTCAAGGTAGACAGAGATTCACATGTCTATGCCAAGGAGACAGTTTTCAAAACACAGGCTCAGAGCGTCGGAGACTCTTCTTTACTCATGAGTAAGAAGGGTTTAGTAGTAGGTCTTTGTTACAACTTGGAGGCAGTTTTGTTAGCATAGTTAAGGTCAAAGTCTAGGCTCTGACGGCTGTAATAAACTAGGTTTAGTCACTCTACAGCAAATAGACAAATTAAATAACATAGAATTAGTAAAAGACAGAATAGGAGTCTCAGTGTGGTCCTATGGGAAGAGGAACAGAGAAGCCAGTGACTGTCCCCGGTTCATGGCTCACCTTCCAGATCCTAACAGGACATTTAGGTTTAAATGGAAGGCAAGGGATGTGCACGGTTAAGCAGTCCTCGTTCAGGTGTGGGCCTGCATCGTCTTCATCTTGACTCAGCTCTTCAGCAAGCTTTCAGCTCAGTTGTTAGTGCTGTGTGACATCTCTTTCCAGGAGACAAACTCTCGTTCTGGCTGACACCAGGAGCCCAGCATGAGATTACCGGGGAAAATTCAATTTCTTGGGGCCTATTGCTTCAATAGTCTTCGAGTCAAAAGGGGGGGCAGGAGTGCCTCTTTACAATAGCCTCTGCCCCGCATGACAGTGTGAGCAACTCTCCTGAGAGTTCATGTGTTGAAATTCAATCCCCATCGTGCCACGTGAAGACGGAAATTCAACCCGACTACAGGGTTCAAGAGTGGAGCCTTCGGAGGTAACTGGGATTAGCTCAGATCCTTAGGGGAGAGCACTATGACGGAACATTGGTGGCTGTGTAAAGAGGAGAGGGGAGAGACACTAGCAGACACAGACAAGTGCTCCTGTCCCTTGTCATGTGTCACCCTGGGCTGCTTTAGGACTTTGCTGAGGGAAGGCCATTACCTGCAATAACCCCACATATGGACCACCACTGTGAACCAAAACAAAATATTTTTTTTTCCTAGTGGGCCTGTCTTGAGTATGTAGCTATAGTAACAAAGTAGGTCACCACAGCCCAATGCCTTCCCTAATCCATCTTCATCAACCCAGGATTTCTTTGGTGACTGTTAATTCACCAGCACGACAAACAAAGCTGGACCTCAATGTAATATTAAATTAGAAGCCAATAAAAGTAAAGTTGACTTGACCTCCAGACTCACAAATGCCATACTTCTATCCCAGAATGTCTTGAGTGGGGATAGGGTGCGTGAGAACAACAGATTAGAAGTCCTGACTCTAAGACAAAATATGCTCTGATTCCTTCAGGGACTACTATTATGAAGGTGCACTTCTACACTAGTTCGTTTTGTCCTATAGCTGTGGGGGTAAAGACCGTGAGCAAAAGCATCCTGCACAGGAAAGGGTTTTTTTTGTGTTACATACAGGGATCACCGCACATTCCTGAGTCAAGCCAAAGCAGGAACTTGCAGGCAGGACCTGAAGCAGAACCAGAAGGAGTGCTGCTTCGTGGCTTGTTGTCCCTGGCTTGCTCAGCCTACTTTCTTGTAGCACCCAGGACTATCTGGCGAAGGGTGGTACCACCCACAGTGGGCTGACACCTCCGGTATCAATCACTAAACCAAGAAAGTGCCTCAGGCTTGCCTACAGGTTACTCTTAGACAAGTAGTTCCCCGCTGCTGCGCCTTCCCAGAATGGTTCTAACCTCTAGCTTGCATCAAGCTGAGAAAACTAAACAAGCAAAAAATGAAACACATTCTGAGTAGTGACATATATGGGCAGGAACACATCAGGGTTTGCATTGCTTCCTAAATTAGTATTGGTCTTCATTTAGGCTGACAAGAGATTACAGCAGCTCCGAGAAGATCAAAAAAGAATGCTTCTAAAAATTAACCAGTTGAAAGCTCATAATAGAAGACGGATAAGATGTGGCGCTGGTTAGTCCATCTCCAATGACAATCAGTGACAAGAGAGATAGGATAAAAAATATAATTCCGGGTTGGACAACGTTCTAGACATTTGTAGTCAGAACAAAGCAATGTCCTTTTCTGAGGAGATAATTAAGTCAGTGGCAGGAGAGATGGCTTTACCGGTCACACAGTTCCGAAATCTAGGAGTCGAGTTCTGATCCGTGGATTTACAGAGTCAGTCTCCTGACTTTCTTCCCTCCCTCCTGCCTTTCAAACATTCACCGAATCTTGCTCATGTGAGTCACATGAAGGGCAGCTTTTCTGCCAAGTGAGAGGGCTCAGTGGTGAGATGCACCCTGGGTGGGGTCTCAGCTCTCCCTGTGCTAGCACATCCTTGCCCAAGACACCCTACCGGGTATGGACCATGAGTGCAGGAACAACTTGATTTATTTCTGTTCGACAAATGCAAACAAAAAATAAAAAAAGATCATAAAATAGAAACACGTCTTCAGTGAAACTATTGACTCTGTCACTGGCTGTGCAAGGACTCCTAC
Source organism: Alexandromys fortis (assembly GCF_014885135.2). Lineage (NCBI taxonomy): Eukaryota > Metazoa > Chordata > Mammalia > Rodentia > Cricetidae > Alexandromys > Alexandromys fortis. The sequence continues at coordinate 11,222,011 of NW_026067908.1, forward strand.
AAAGTTGGTGTCTTGCTTCTATAGAGGTCTATGCAATTCTAAGCAAAGACAAACCATTTTGAAATAGCCAATGGTTTGTTCTTCTGTTTTGGCCTTTTGAGACAGGGTCTCTCTATTATGCAGCTCCGCCTGTTCTTGAACTCAGTCTGTAGACCAGGCTGGCCTCCAACTCACAGAGATCAGCCTGCCTCTGCCTCCTGAGTGCTGGGATTAGAGGTGTGTTTGTTTGTCTTAAATCACAGCATATAAACTATTGTCAGATGAGCAGTGAAAAACTGCACCTTTCCCTTTTCATGTGTTCCTTATTTACCATTTACTGAGTCTCAAGGGCCACCAGCATGGACAGTAGTAACGTTCTAGAAATCACTGTAACATGCAGGGCCCCAGATTCTCTGGTCCTCAACTACATTTGTCATATTTGACTGGGTCTTCTACCATCAGTCTCTGCAGCTAAAGCAAAACCAACCCTGCCCTACTCAGTGTTCAATGGATTAGGAAGGACATGGATTACAAAACACCCGTGTTAGGCTGTTAACTTTCATCTGTTCAATGATACTACCCAACAGCGAGAAGTACAAAAAGAAAATACACCTAGTGACAAGCTTGTCTCCACCTAAAGAACAACAGGTTTTCTGATACTTAGTCAATACCACCCAGTCAAATACACCAAGCACCTACTTCCCATTGCCTGCCAAATTGAAAACAGACTCCAAACAAAGCTTCTGACCTTGTCATTAACCCCAATCACACCTCTCAGCTCCCATTCCTGACACCGGAGCACTGTCTGACCATGTACTCTGCATGGTCTATGTCAGGGACCGAGGGGTAAGAAGATTAGGTGCCTGGCCCTGTACGGGTACTTAGTAATTCTTTTGCATATGATACCTACGTTTGTTCATCCAATAACCTATCAGGTAGGTTTTATTTATCATTACATAAAACAAAACATGGAGAAGTTAAAGTTCCAAGTATATAATTCTAGAAAGAGACAGAATATTGAGGTTGACTAAACAGATTTCTTTACATTCATTTATAGCGGAATGGTTCAGGAAGTGAAGGGTGACTTCAGTCTTGAACTCTGACCATGGAGCCCAACAATCTTGCCACTCCACAGATCATTCTACCTACAGGTCAATTAATGTTGGCTGGCAAGCGTGCAACTCTGTGAGCCTTCCCTCTCTCCTCCCAGATATTTTAGCTCAATATGCAAACCTGATTCTGTTTCAAGTTTGGGATTTTTTCTAGTTAACCATATAATGAAAGAAACAACAACCACAGAACAGTTTGTCCTCAACACATCTGAGTCTTGGAGAACTATAATAAGACTTGGGGGGGGGGGAGGTCAGTCCAAAATCAGTAATGTCTATTCTTCTTCCTTATGGACTCCCCAAGGGACCCAAAGTCGGGGTGTTCTCCATGCATTCATAGGAGGAATAACAGGGGAGCAACAGAAACACAGTTCTCAAGCCTGGTTGACCGCCACAGTCAATTTCTGAAGACTCCAGGGTCCCAATCTTTACCATGCCAATGTTCTGAATCCGTAGGGTTGGGGAGCTCACAACAGTTAGTGTTTGTTTCAAACAAACTACCTCTTGGTTACTCTAGGTATTATTCCTTTAAAAACTGCGGGTGGGGTGTGTAGACGAACACAGGATAGACGAGACACGCGCAAAAGGAAGAGACAAGACACGCGGCTCCCACGTGGGTGCACTTTAATGGGGGAGGGAGACACGATAAGGGATGGGTGTGTGAGACACACAAGAGTGGGGGCAAGAGAGAGCGAGACCTCGTGGAAGCTCGCTTTTTAATGGGAAGCGCAAGGTTATCTGGGAGAAATGACCCGCACCTGGGCACGCCAGCGTGCGCAGGTATCGGTAACCCAGGAGGAGTCTGGGAGCTGTAGTTTCCAAAGGACCAACACTAGGGGTTAGCTATTCTTGGGGAAATAATTCGACATTATACTCTGTTATCTCATCTGGTTCCTTAGTTTTCCTAGACTGATTAACTTAAAAAAAAAAAAAAACAACCCCCCCTAAAAAAAACCCAGCAAACAACAACAACAACAAAATACACTCGCTAGTTAGAATTAGTGGGACCTTCCTGTGTCCTCGATTCTACTTTCCTCAGTCAAGCAACCCTCTGCTGAGTCTGTTCATCTTCCAGCACGGCCCAGTTCTTTCCAAGGTCAGTTTAATTGCCTAGACATAGCTTTTTCTTAATATTTTTTCACAAAGCTCCCATCTTCCCCTACTTAAGTCTGTGAGTTGCTTGGCTTCAAAGTTAAATTAATTATTAATAACAATAATAATCTTAACCTAAACTCTTCTTATATAATCTATTAAAATATGGCTCAGCCAACCCCAGAAACAATGAGACATCTTGGCTGCACATGTTTTAGCTTCCAGAAGGTGCCATGCGCTGTTCACCATCACCTGGATAATTCCTGTTATCTTTTAAGATGCTGGTCAGAGCTGGGTCCTGGATCACATGCCCCAGCCTTTGTTCTTGACTGCTGGTTTTTCTCCTGTCCTCTTTCCGAACAACAATATTAACACAGACATGAGAATGTGAGTTCTGAGGCCACAAACTTGGATGTCTAGTACTGTACTTAACATAAAACTGTCAGCCAGGAGAAGTCTTTACAAAGGAGCAGGGAGAGGTGGGGGCTGAGGCTATTTCTGGATCTCAGGCTTAGGCAAGGAAGATGCTCTTAGCTGAGTTTTGAAAAACGGACCACAGAAACTAGGACAAGTAGGGAGATCACAGGCTTGGTTTTACACGCAAGGAATTTCAAAAGTCAGGCCATGGGGAAAGAGGGAGAAACAACTCAACGTAGGCATTCTAGGGCAGGAAGGCCATTAGCTGGGATACAATGGTTCGTCACTTGCTATTTCAGTTACAGGAGCCGACCTCTCTGGACTGTTGTCTACAGAATGGGATCTATACTAAGAGTAAGATGAAAAAACAATGCATTGTCTCGAGTACATTTTGTGAAGGCGGTTACTTGTCTGTGTAATTTGGGTCACTTTTATATAGATAGTGGGGACACTTCTCTGTGCAGATTCTCTGGTAAGTCCTGGAGACCAGTGCTATCTGACAGGAAATCACAGTCTTTTCCTATTGAGGTTTCTCAAAAGCCTCGGTTATCCCACTATGGTGGTTGAATAAGAATGACCTCCCATAGGCTCATATATTTGAATGTTTGGTTACCAGTTGGTGCACTGTTTAGGAAGGTATAGGAGTTGTGGCCTTGTGGGAGGAGGAGTTGGGGGTGGGATTTGAGGTTCAAAAAGCCAAGCCAGTCTCCTTCTCCCTCTCTCTCTGCCTGTTGCCAGGATGTAAGCTCTTAACTATTGCTCCAATGTCAGGCCTCCTGTCATAATAACTATGGACTCACCCTCTGAAACTGGAATCAAACCCCAATTAATACTTCTATAAACTGCCTTGGTCATGGTGTCCCTTTATAGCAATAGAAAAGTAACTATGACTCCTACTATAAAGATGAGGAAACAAGGACAGATAAATCTGGCTCCTTCCATTGAACAAGGATTAATTTGTGTATCTGTTATAGGAAAGAAGGTATTGCGCTGGGTCCTAGAATACACAAAGAACAGCCAGGGAGATGTCCATCATAACAACTTAATATTTTATAGTAAGAGCCAGGCGATGGTGGCGCACGCCTTTAATCCCAGCACTTGGGAGGCAGAGGCAGGCGGATCTCTGTGAGTTCGAGACCAGCCTGGTCTACAGAGCTAGTTCCACGACAGGCTCCAAAGCCACAGAGAAACCCTGTCTCGAAAAACCAAAAAAAAAAAAAAAAATTTATAGTAAGAACAAGCATTAGAGTGAAGCCATAACAAAAAGTGGCAACTGAAGCCATTGAATTTTGAAAGGGCTCCCTGACTTTCAAGGTGCCCTGGGGTTGGCAAAAGTCACTACTGTGACTATAAAGAAGCCTACCTTCCCACACATCACAATTCTGCGTCCCTTCTTTCCTCATCAGCTGCTCCTGTCTACTTCCAGTTGGCTTCCCGGGAAACCAAACATCTACAGCTACAGAGACCACACGCATCCAGGAGTGTCACAGGAGGCGGCAAAGAAGCGGGTCCTTCAGAACCAAGGACTGTTTTACATATGACAGAGGGCACACCTTGTCTTGTGGGCAGAACTAGTATCACGAACAAAAGCACCGAGGAAGTGACACAGACTGAAGGGGCTGAAAGGCTTTAAGGACTCAGGAATTCGCTAAGGCTGGAGCTCACAGGTCCCAGGAAGATGAGGGCTAAGGGCTCCTGCCCAGCTCAGAAGAAGGCGGAGCATCTAAGAAGTCTGAGAAGGGGAACGTTAGTCAGTGTTTTCAAAACATTCAGAATGTGTGCAAGACATCTTGAAAGAAGAAACAGAACCCAAAACATTTTGGAGGCTTTAATTATTACCGGTAGTTATTCCTCTTGAGAAGAGGTCTACACCTATGACGGGAGCAATAGAAAAGAGAAAGGCGAGGGGAGACAATGGACAAGAGAGAGGAGAAGGAGATTACAGGCACCCAGAGGAGAGAGAGGGGAAGGAGTGAAGATGCTCATATTCAGA
>NW_026067908.1:11229815-11250270 GCF_014885135.2 Alexandromys fortis
ATGGTGTCCCTTTATAGCAATAGAAAAGTAACTATGACTCCTACTATAAAGATGAGGAAACAAGGACAGATAAATCTGGCTCCTTCCATTGAACAAGGATTAATTTGTGTATCTGTTATAGGAAAGAAGGTATTGCGCTGGGTCCTAGAATACACAAAGAACAGCCAGGGAGATGTCCATCATAACAACTTAATATTTTATAGTAAGAGCCAGGCGATGGTGGCGCACGCCTTTAATCCCAGCACTTGGGAGGCAGAGGCAGGCGGATCTCTGTGAGTTCGAGACCAGCCTGGTCTACAGAGCTAGTTCCACGACAGGCTCCAAAGCCACAGAGAAACCCTGTCTCGAAAAACCAAAAAAAAAAAAAAAAAATTTATAGTAAGAACAAGCATTAGAGTGAAGCCATAACAAAAAGTGGCAACTGAAGCCATTGAATTTTGAAAGGGCTCCCTGACTTTCAAGGTGCCCTGGGGTTGGCAAAAGTCACTACTGTGACTATAAAGAAGCCTACCTTCCCACACATCACAATTCTGCGTCCCTTCTTTCCTCATCAGCTGCTCCTGTCTACTTCCAGTTGGCTTCCCGGGAAACCAAACATCTACAGCTACAGAGACCACACGCATCCAGGAGTGTCACAGGAGGCGGCAAAGAAGCGGGTCCTTCAGAACCAAGGACTGTTTTACATATGACAGAGGGCACACCTTGTCTTGTGGGCAGAACTAGTATCACGAACAAAAGCACCGAGGAAGTGACACAGACTGAAGGGGCTGAAAGGCTTTAAGGACTCAGGAATTCGCTAAGGCTGGAGCTCACAGGTCCCAGGAAGATGAGGGCTAAGGGCTCCTGCCCAGCTCAGAAGAAGGCGGAGCATCTAAGAAGTCTGAGAAGGGGAACGTTAGTCAGTGTTTTCAAAACATTCAGAATGTGTGCAAGACATCTTGAAAGAAGAAACAGAACCCAAAACATTTTGGAGGCTTTAATTATTACCGGTAGTTATTCCTCTTGAGAAGAGGTCTACACCTATGACGGGAGCAATAGAAAAGAGAAAGGCGAGGGGAGACAATGGACAAGAGAGAGGAGAAGGAGATTACAGGCACCCAGAGGAGAGAGAGGGGAAGGAGTGAAGATGCTCATATTCAGAGCTACTTTCCCCTCAATGAAAAGAGGACAATGGGAGGTGTGTCACAGTCAGTGTGGCAATTAAGAGGACTAAACATGGAAGGGGTGCTTAGCATCCTTATCCAGCAGGGAATTGCAAATTAAAACTGCTTTTAAATTGTTTCTTACCCCACTTAGAAGAGCTGTCATCAAGACGACAAAACAAATGCTGGTAGGATGTTGGGAAAGAACATTTTTTTTTAATCGAAGAGATCCCATAATCTTTTCTTTTTGGATTTATTTAATTTTATGTGCATGAATGTTTTGTTTGGACACATGTCTGTTCACTACACGTGGGCCTGCTGCCCTCAAAGTTCAGAAGAGGGAGTCAGAGCCCCTGGAACTGGAGTTACAGATGGTTGTAAGGTGTCATGTGGGTGCTGGGAATTGAACCTGGGTCCTCTGGAAGACCATCGTGTCATCTCTCCACCCCCACTCTATACACTGATCCTGGGAATATACTCTGCTGCACTCAGCATTCGCATTTCTTCGTGGAAGTCATGTGACCCAGCTATAACCACTTCTCGATATACACCTGAAGTATTGCAGGTCAGCCTTCCACAGGGACACTTGCACATCCACAGTGATCACTGTTATTACAATACCTAGGGAATGGAACAGCATGGGCATCTAATCTAGCAGATAATGAGCAGGGGAAACGTGTATACACACAGACACACATACACAGCAGAACTTTTTTTTTAAAGATTTATTTATTATTTATTATGTATACAACATTCCTTCCATGTATGTTTGTATGCCAGAAGAGGGCACCAGATCTCATTATAGATGGTTTTGAGCCACCATGTGGTTGCTGGGAATTGAACTCAGGACCTTTGGAGGAGCAGGCAATACTCTTAACCACTGAGCCATCTCTCCAGCCCCCGACACAGCAGAATTTTATTCAGCCATATGGAATGAAATCATATGTTCAGGAAGTCAAAGGTAACTGGAGATCATTATATGAAGTGAAATAAGCTAACTCCCCTGAAACATCTGTGTGTGTGTGTGCGTGTGTGTGTGTATGTGTGTGTGTAGCATGACAGTCATGAGGGGACCACGAAGAGACAATCTCCCAGAGATGAAGTGAAGACTGTTCAGTAAGTAATCTCAGCAGTGGGCTGGGGCTGGAGGTTGGAGTTAACTTCAGAACCCATGAGGAACCGAGGATGTGGAACAAGGAGCCAGGGATGCTGAAGAGTCAAGGAGGAGGAACCTCGGGAGAAAAGTGACAAGACTCTAGCAGTGATGGTAAACAGTGCAGTCACAGTAAGCAGTGCAGTGAGGATAAATAGTGCAGTGATGGTAAACAGTGCAGTGATGGTAAACAGTGCAGTGATGGTAAACAGTGCAGTGATGGTAAACAGTGCAGTGATGGTAAACAGTGCAGTGGCGGTAAGCAGTACAGTGATGGTAAACAGTGCAGCAATGGTAAACCATGCAGTGAGGGCAAACAATGCAGTGATGGTAAACAGTGCAGTGACAGTAAACAGTGCAGCAATGGTAAACAGTACAGTGAGGATAAATAGTGCAGTGGTGGTAAACAGTGCAGTGATGGCAAACAGTGCAGTGAGGGTAAATAGTGCAGTGATGGTAAACAGTGCAGTGAGGGTAAACAGTGCAGTGATGGCAAACAGTGCAGAGGTGGTAAACAATATAGACCACAGCAGTGATGGTAAACCATGCACTGAGGGTAAACCATGCAGTATGATTTTAGAGAAACCGAAGGATAACTTTAAAGATAAGGTTTACATGCCAACTGCTACAAGGTGGTCAAGTCAAACACTTCAGTGCCACCCAGCACTTTAGACGTACTGATAAAGTAGAACAATCTAAGTGTTGACTTGGAGTGGACTGGCTAGTTCAACAATGTTAAATAACCATCACCACGGTATTATAAAAGTATATATACACGTGCAGAAGAGTTTTCAGTTACATTTGCTAAGTTAAAAATGTAGGTTTTGTCTATTGATCAAATCCACACATAAACATATATTATACCACAGCAGGCTCTGCTCTTCAGTTATATTTTTAAAAGTCAGCTAATGGCTCACAAAGATGGTGGAGCACACCTTTAATCTCAGCACTGGAGAGGCAGAGGCAGGTGAATCTGTGAGTTTGAGGACAGTCAGGGCTACAAGTGAGGCCCTGTCTCAAACAAACCAATAGAAAATGAATATTCCAAAGTGAGTATAATAGATATTATGGATTGGATTTGAAATATCCTCTAAAATGGTTTCAGCCAGTTACTTAGTTAAAATGACATGCAAAGAACAGAGTTTTACTATGAGAGGCTGTAAAATGTAGGCTCGAAGGGAAAATTAGGGTTAAGAAAAGAAGCCCTGTGTGTATGTATTCATATTAACAAATGCATAAAAACCAAATCATAAAATCTCAGAAAATTTTCTCAGAAATTTAATAAATTTTAGAAATTTTATTGTATTTGACCGAAATGCAATCACAAAAGACATAAAAAGGAACCAAGATCTTTAGCTTTTGCTCGTTTTTTTTTTTTTTTTCAGGAAGAATGCAGTGTGTTCTTTCCACTGTTACCAGGAGAAATCTACTAACAATTGATTGATGATTGATTGATTGATTGTAGTGGAGACTGAACTCAGGACCTTGTGAATGCTAAACAAGCTACCAGTCTGGCTAAAAGTTATCTAATAGGCAATTTTTTATGGTGCAGATGCTTCTTGATTTATGATGGGGGGATGTCTCAACAAACGCACTATAAGCTGACTGCATACCAAAAATGCAATTAATATACCTACCCTACTAAACACCCTAGCTCAGGAACCCTGTAAAAGGCAGAATTCATGCTGTTTGCTTCTGAGAGCAAGCTGGTAGTGGAAATTCTTTGGCACTGTCCAGCATGAGGAGAGACCATTGCACTACACACTGCTACTGGAGAAAAGACCCTGATTCAAAGGGTGGTTTCTACTGAATGCATTTATACTCTGTAGTATCATCAAGTTAAAAAACGAATGTAAGTCAAGTCCATTGGGAGCCAGGGGCCATTGTATTGGAAAGGCTACAGGATGCAGGAAGTCATGGCCATTGGCCATTAAAAGAAGCATAGAAGTCAGCAAAGTGAGAACAATCTATAGCCTCTTGGGCTCATCTGAACCTCCTGCAGCATTTACCTCTACTGACTTCTCAATGCCCCTCCCACCCTGGGAATCCTGTATCTCAACGAAGACCACAGAGTTAACAAGACAGGAGTTTGCAATTTTAAATGCTCTTTAAATCAAACACAACGAAGCCTAGACACTTTTCCATTCAGTAAGAAGGGCCAACACCTTGCATAATTCAAGATAGCAAGAGGCAACTTTCCTTAGACTCTTCAAATCAACTCTCTATAGGGATCAGGCCATGCACAAGAAAATAGCTCAGCAGGAATTTAAAAGAAAAAAAAAAGAGTGAGAAGCTAAAGATAAAAGCAGGAAAGCACCATAATCTAACACATGTGCTGTCAAACTTCAGTTATTTGGATGGAATCGGGGACAAGCAGTCAATTTAGAGAGTAGAGATCTGGCAAGGGTTGTTTGAAGGAAAAGAATGCACATGTGTGTTGGGTGGAGGGATATATGACCTAGTTTTTGGATAAATAAATCTAAGAATGGTTTATAATTTATGTGCGTCTACTTCCAGCTAGTCTGAAAGGCAATCTGAAACTGTGTTATCAATTAGGGGCCCATTGATGGATTATATACAGTCTGAAAGGGCCCGGGGCTGGACATCTTACAGATGTAAACATCAGACATGTGATAGCCTACAGAGCACATTCATTCTGCTCTGAAAAGGGGCAGGGGCTGCAGCGGGAGGGAAGAGGGGAACTTGGAGGTCGCCCTTCACCCTCTGCTACACCTCTCGCGTTACAAATAAGTGCTCAAGAATGTGGACTTTGGGACTCAGCCACCGCCTGGTAGAATGTCACACAACTTCAAATGCAGGCAAGCCAGCGCTTATATACTTAAATATTGCCAAAAGCTGCTTGTAAATTGAGCTGTGCCAACCATGCTGAGAACCACTCTTGCCAGGCAGTAGGTTCTACTTGAGAAACACTCAAAGAATGACCAGAGTTCAAGATCTGGTCTTTAGCTAGCTTCAATTTACTTCATCCATCTCTATCTTGATTTTTCAGGCCCTTTTCCCTATCCCTTAACAGCAAATAATGAAATGAAACAACATTTTGTAGAATCCTTTTTCCTAAAAAAAATGTTTATAACGCTGAGGTTCCTCCCAGTGCCTTGAACACGGCGAACACTGGGCTACTGAGTTATGCCCCCAGGCCTTGCAGGGATGGCTGGATGATTTATATAGCTGAGTTTTATTCTAACCCCAGTCAAAGGAGGTAATCACAGAACAGCAGACGAGCTCGCCACTCCCCGATTCCCACTCAGTGGTCCAGCTTCATAGTAAAAAGAATCACTTGGAAGGGAACTCCCTGAAGTTCCACAGCCTCTGATAATCTGTCGTTCTATCCATTTTCTTTTCTTCCTTCACCCTCCTTTCTACAGCGAACTCTTTACTTCCCCCATATCTTGCCTCACACAGAGGAGACTGACTGCCACCTCTTCTTCGCCACACCAGACCCCAAAATGCTAAAAATTTCCCTCAACTTAAAATATCCTTGTGATGCTTAAAATCCTCCACCATTTTTCCTAAGCAAACCTTGGGAGTTCGTATACTCAACTGTCTCCAGTCCCTCTGCCTCAATCCCGAAAGCCTGAGGCCTTCGGGTCCAGCCTTTCAGCTTGCTCTGCCAATCTTCCCCCACAAACTCCTGGCCTGTCATTAAATACTACGTCTGTCTTTCTAACCCTTGACCTGCTGGGGAAGCTCAACACAGCTGCTCTCTCTTCTGTCTTGAAACACACAACCACTTACTTCAGGAAGATATCCTCTTGACTTCCAACCCCACCTACTCCTGGACCGACTGTCCCTCTTCTACTTCCTTTCCTGATTGCTTCTTGCTCAGAGTCCTCTTAAGTGACAAGAGACCCCAAGACTCCCCATCTCTGGAGCTCTTTTCTACCCCAACAGCCTGCTACAAGATTATAGTCCCATGCCCAGGACACAGGTGCCACAAAGATACGATGAATTCCAAATTTAAGTCTCTAATTCTGTCTTGCCCCTAGATTCGAAACTTGCATATCCAGCCGCCAAGGAGGTTTTCCTACTTGGGTGTCTGCTAAGCACCTAAGACTTTATTCTTATAGGAGATCCCATTCCATTTCTGTGTGATACTCCCGTATCTCATCCGCCGCCTCTCTATGGGCCCTCTGCTGCATTCAGAGCAATAGATGAAGTCCTTATAATGGCTGGTGAAGCCAGAAGACCAGGGATTTGACCCAGAACTATCTGGACTAATATCCAAGTCTATTCCCTAGGTCCCTTTCACCCTACCACAGCCACACTGACTTTTCTTCTTTCGTTTTGTAGTTTTTGAGCATCAACAAAGTCCAAAGCCTTTGCCTTGCACACCTTTCCTTCAGTTACCGCCCACGATCTGCAAGCCCCACTTATTCAGATCTCACCAACGAGCCCCTGTGTAAACGGGTGAAGTCCTGGAACCCCAAACATCGGAGATCCCTATGCCTCCCCCCTCCATGTCACTTTTGCCTGGTCACACGTGCTCTCGCCTGTTCTGTGCTTCTGTCACACACTGAGGGACTCAGAAGCAACAGGACACCAGGCATGAAAGGCTGCATCTGCTACGGGATTTCTTGCTATACTGCAGCATGGCGGACGGTGTCACATGGGTGAGACGCCCCGAGATTGAACGCAAACTCTTGGAGAACTGGCATTAATCTATTTATGAGGGTAGAGTCTCATGACCAAAGGTTTGTGGGGATGGGGGGGGAGGAATGGGACACAGCCAGATCGAAGCAGCATTTACCATCACTTGATGTACGTTTCTTGTCTATCTGTTCCTCACCAGTAACTCTCCGTTTCTAAATAAGCTCTTTGTTCTGTTGATAACTTCTGGCCAAGTATTTATCGTGTGGCAGGGTGTTTAATAAATATTTATTGAATAAATTCTAGTTATGTGTATTTATTATAGTTAGTGACTAGGTGGTGATGACTTGGGAAAATGGCTTCTGTATTCAATCAGAAAAAGGCATGGTGATCTCATTATTAATTGTTAATTATTATTGTTATTAATGTTGGTGCTAGATTCCCAACAATGAGCTCGCTGTCAAAAACCTGGAGTAAACACCAGACGGTAAAGAAATAGGAATGAGGCCCTGGCTGCAGCTGTGCCTAGATCTAAGGCCTGGTCCTTCCCCGAGGTAGGAGGTCCTAGAGGCAAGAGAGTGTCATTCTAGAGTCCATGTGTGCACACACCACCCTCATTCTGCCTCTGTCTGCCCTTGGATATAGACATAGATAGTATGTGTAGGTATGTGGTGTAGGTATGTGTGTATGCATGCATGTAAGTGTAGACAGGTATGCATGAGTCACAGCACATGTACAGAAGTCACAAGGACAACCTTTGGTGTCAGTCCTGACCTTCTACCTTCTTTAGGAGGGGGTGCCTTTTTCTTGTTTGCTGCTGTGTATGGCAGGCTAGCTGACCTGTGAACTTCAAGAGATAGCTCAGGATTACAGATATGCACTGCCACACTCAGCTGTATGTGGGCTCTGGGGATTTGAACTCAGGTCCTACTGCTCTGTGGTGAGCATTTTCCTGGATGAGCCACCTAGTGATGCAGGAGGTAATCCCAGCATCAGCCTGTCCTTTCTTATTGTCCTGGTCGCAGAAGCAGGAGTTAATGGAACCCTCCTCTGAACCTCAACATCTGCAGAGACATGTGAACAAAGGCACTTTCTACCCAGAGAAAGTGAAAAACAGTCTTCCATATCTGTGCACTCAACCAACATCAGCTTGAAAATGTGCAGAAACACCTGAGTGCACCGAACGGTGGAGACCTTTCCCTGTCATTCCCTAAAGCATGCAGTGTGGGTGTGGCAGCCATTGACATGGCATTTGCACGATGTTTGGCATTATAATCTGGAGATGATTTTAAAATATGAAGGGAGCATGAACGCTGCATGCAAATATCACACTATTTCACGTAAGGACTTGAACTTCTGCAGGTTTTTGTGTCCACAGAGGATAGCCCAGAACCAAACCGAGGAGCTACTATAGACTGCAATCCCCTTGTTTTCTTTATCTTTTCCTGATTCTAAAAGCTACTTCTGCTTAGCTTGCAATGAATAATACTTCGGCATCCTTAAAAGATAACTATCAAAATTACGAAATGGGTCTCTAGATCTTATGTAAATGAATACTGCACTATATTTTTCATTAGCAATTCAAGTGGAAACCTCTGAAGTCAGCGTGACTTTTAAGACTGAACCACAGACAGCACTGAGTTGCCCTGTGTGTGGGGGAAACACTCACACCCGATTCTATTCACAGGTTGTTATTGCAGCAACATGTCTTGTGTTCCCGAGCGTTTCTGAGGAAAAGCACTAAGCCTGAGTACCAAGTGTCAACTCTGAGGCCTCTGCCAACTGTAGAATCTTCCATAATTAGCCTGCTTTTCCTATTCCATGCATATACTCTCTTTTAATGAAAACTGTTCTCATGTAACTTCTTGTGTAGCAGTAAACCTCACCTGCTCTAGAGAACTCACAGCCTCTCTGACCGAATAAAAATGATTGGGTATGTACGTGGCGCACCTTGGCTCAGAGCATGTGTGGACGGCTGAAGGCTGGACCATTTATCTAGCGGATACAGTTTCATTATCCCCCAAGAAGCTTCAGACTTACAACTCTTTCTTTCTGGACCCAATAGGCTCCTTGGTTTGTATATACAATTCCCAAAGACTGCAATCTCTCCCCGAGGCAGAGCCTGCATGGGGTCCTGGAAGTAAATATTCCGCTCCTCTGGCTTCTCTCTTGAGTTTTATGTGTCTATAAGAGTTCTGGGGTTTGGGAAATACAGACCTTCATGTTTAAGGATTAGATCTTGCAACTTCCCAGCATGTGAAGGCTTAAGATCTTTCCGGGTCTTGGTAAAACCTGAAACTTGAGGCTGGTGTTATTTCTGAAAGTCCTCCCAGCTCTTAAATGGGGAAGCCTCCAGGTCTTGAGATCTCAACCAGCAAGTACAAGTGTACACAAGACAGTGCAGGAGAGGGACTTGGAACAGAACCTCCAGGGCAAGAAAGAGAGAAGGTGTAGGACTTTGAAATTGGAAGCTGCTATGTAAACAAAGGTCCCGACGAGTTATTACCACTGCATATAATGGCGTTCCAATGAGACAAAGAAGCAAATGCAATCTCAGCCTATAGTGTAATGGTGCTGACTACACCAGTTAGAAAACCCTCTCAATGTTTGTCCGGAAAATCCTAAAACGAATTTAAAGATTATTGATAGAAAAAATAAAATGCAAATTCACACCTCCTATTATAACAATATAGCTGGGTCTCTGGCATAGCCTATAAAATAAAGAATATACAAGTCCTATGGAATGAAAAGCTGTATTGAGGAGCCTGGTGTAGTACTTGGCAGGGGCCATAAATACAGTTATCTAATACATGCTTAATACACACCGACTTGATAGTCTTCCCTTCTTTCTTATAGAGTTTACTTTCCCAAGAAACACATACAATTTTAAGTACATAATATTGTCTTTTAAAATGGAAACAAAAACATTTGAGGCATTGCATTTGTTCAGTGTGACTATGTGGGACGTACTTCACCTTTAGGAAATGAAAAGCCAAATGCTGACCTGAATTTAAGTCTCGTCCTGGGTTGAAAGCTCTGCTGTTCACAGTAGTAGAAAGTCGATCACAACTCACTGTTCTCGATACATTGGTGTTAAAGTTCCCATCAAACCTGAAACAACGGGAAAGGATTAGCAGTGCATAACTGTTGGGTTTCCCATCTAGAAAAAACAACCAGCAAAAATAATCATACATTCATATATGTATAGGCTAGCCCATAAAGAGTCAGATGGTGAATTAATAACAGAAAGACAGTAAAAATTATTTCGAAATGATGTGTGAGGAAAAGGAGTACCTTGTGCAGAATTGTCTATATTCTGTCAATCATGTTTTAAATAAATGCTGATTGGCCAGGCAGGAAGTATAGGCGGGTCAACCAGACAGGAAGTAGAGGCGGGGCGATGAGAACAGGAGTATTCTGGGAAGAAGGAAAGTCTTTCCTGAATCCTGCCCAAATCACTGAAGAGGCAGGATGTGACCTGCTCTGCTGAAAAAGGTACTGAGCCATATGGCTAAAATAGACTAGAATAATGGGCTAACATAAGTTATAAGAGCTACTACGAAGCCTGAGCTCATGGGCCGATCAGTTTATAATCTTATGGAGACCTCTGTGTGATTTTCTCTGGGACTAAACGGCTCGGGGACCGGGCGGGACAGAAACCCCAACGAGCAGGCCTTCATGTTACAAGTACCTGCATCTAGAAGGCCTGGAAATCATACTCAAATGCTAGGAGATGAAGAGAAAACTGAACTTTAAAGACAATTTTTCCTCAAGGAACTTGAGTTATGACTGTTGATAAAAGCACATGCGAAGTTGCTGGCAAGATTCAGACTTGAGAAACGCTGTAGCTGTGGGACGGAGTTTCCCACTATACTGCAGATGAGCAGCAGAGGCCAAGTCTCAGAACTGTAGCAAAAGGAAAGTGCCAACTTGAAGTGATGAGGCGAGCAGGCCTGCTTTTCATCTCTCCCGGCTCCCGCACGGCTGGCTTTACACCCGAAATAACAACAAACAAATTGTATTCATTTAAACACTGCCTGGCCCATTAGCTCTAGCTTCTTACTGGCTAACTCTCACATCTTGATTACCCATTTCTATTAATGTGTGTTTACCACAAGGTTGTGGCTTACCAGGAAGATTCTAACCTATGTCCAATTCGGGCCGGAGCTATCATCTCTGTGCTGTCACTACTGAATGTCTGACCTTGAGAAACTTAGTTTTCTTAGCCGAAAATAAATAAATAACTTAAGTTTCTTTTCTCCCCCACCCCAACATTTTCAAAAAGGGTTAAGAGTAATGTGTGCGTAAGCTTCTCTAGGAACCTGCCTGAGAACTGACCCTGCCCTGCTGCCATGCATAGAAAGCTGAAGTTTCTGGATTTTTTTTTTTTTTGTAGTCGTTCAATGTTAGTACCGAAGGCAGGATAATGCTAGTACCCAAGCAGATTGCAGGTAGAGCCAGTGGACCATCTGCTCAAGGAAACAACCATTTGAAAGAATCTACCAGGACACACATTGATATAGTCAGTAAGAAAGGACAAAAAGCTTCAGTTTCCATATATTCTATTTCAGATTTCACAGGCAGAGGGAGCCTCCGGAGACTCCAGAAGGTGGTCACAAAACTCAACCCAACACCAACTCTTTAAATTTTGTGGTACATAGAGTATATATCTCATCAATTAACCTGTGAATAGATGAGATTCCATTACTATATATTAGGAGGGACAGCCCTAAACTCAAGATCCAACTAATCATTCATGGCCTTGGATTATCTGCTGTCCATCTCATAGAACCTAAGACCTGCTGAACCAGATTTATCAAAGGGAGCTATGTTTTCACATCAGTTTCAACTCCTAAAAAGAGAGGAATATTTTTTAAGTATCATCTCAAAGGTGAATGAGGTAACTGGGTTTTAAGAGCCCTTTATTCTAGTCAGCATCCCAGTTGAGAATTCTATCAACAATGTTGGCCTCACATCAAAGGACAATGTTGCTCCCCCCAAACAGTGGCTCTATCTTGTTCCAATTTGTCAGGATGAGAAGACGGCTTCCTTCGAAGCCACAGATGAGGAGAAAGGAGAGATCAGCACAGCACCATCTACCTAAGTCCGTGCTGCTGGCATGGCCATCCACAATCTTACTGTCCTTGTGTGCTAGCAGGCAGAAGTCATTGCCTTCACAAATGCTCTCATAGAAGACCAGGCGATAAATATTTGGGGTCTTACAGGTCATAAGTTTTGTTGGGACGCTTCCATTCTGTCACTAGAGTGCACAAGCAGCCACAGAGAATGCAAAGCTGAGTGTAGCTGTCTTCTAATAATAAAGTGTAGTTTTCTAAAAACAAAACAAAACAAAAAAAAACAAAAGGTGGTGTGTAGCCGAGCATGGTGGACATGCCTTTCCAGAGGCAGAGGCAGGTGGATCTCTGTGAGTATGAGGGCAGCCAGGACTACAAAGTGAATTCCAGGAGAGCCAGGACTGTTACACAGAGAAACTCTCTCTTTAAAAAAAACAAAACAAAACAAAACAAAACAAAAGGGATGGTGTGTCAAATTGCTTCTTGAAGTTGAACTAGACCAGGATGGTCTAAAAAAAAAAATCTTAGATGAAGACTACATATATAGCTTTTGCTCTGTCCAGTATGGTAATATATAGCTCCTGAGCATTTGAAATATGACCAGTGTAATGGAGATACTACCTTTATTTAAGATCAAGTGTGAACAGTCACTGAACTGTGGTGGTCATATGGGTCAACTGAGGAAGTCTAGAAGGCTCTCCTATCTGCCTGGCCATCTCTCAGGTCCCTATTTGCATGTCACTTCCCAAGAAAGGTCTATCCTGATGTGGGATGGCTTCTCAACTAAGCCATGGGCCTCTACATTCTCCCAAAAGTTTGTCTCACATGTTAAATTGATGGTTCTATTTATGGAGAGACAGGACAGGGGAGAGGTGTCAGCTAGGTGGTTTGTGGTTCTGCGAGGGGACCAGAGGTTGACATTAGGTGTTTTCCTCTATCACATTCTACTTTATTGTCATAGACAGGGTCTTTCCCCAAGCCTGAAGCTTGCTTTTGGCTACACAGTTCCACCAGAAAGCCCCCAGGATCTTTCTTTCTCTGCCCTTTCCAGTATGGGGTTTAAAGGCCCAGGCTGCTTTGCTTGGCTTTCACATGGGTCTGGGAATCTGAACTCAGGTCACCATGCTTGTGTGGCAAGCTCTTCACTCACTGGGCTACCTCCTCAGCCCACTGTGTGTGTGTGTGTGTGTGTGTGTGTTTTGATAGATTTTGTGAACTAAACTTCATTAATAGATAAGAAAGGAGAAAACATATAGCTAGTTTTATTCTCTTGTGTAGTCATAATATTTAGCATTGTTTTTTTGTCAAATAGGCACTCATTTGAAGAGACTTGTTATGAATATTCATGTGCCCAGTCACACTCTGAGCTGCCCAGAAGGTTCCTGATGTTTTGATGAGAACTGACTTGTTTGAATGGTTGCAAAATATTCACCATCTAGCTACACCAGAATCACCCAGGGTGGATGCTTGGCTTTGCCTCTGCAAATTTATGGGTTTGGGGACACAGAATCTAAGTTTGACTGCTTCTGAAGACCAAGAAAGCCCTTCAATGTTGTCACACAAACTTTTGAAAATAAATTAAGAGAACGGCTTTCTGTATGAGCACAGGTAATCCTTATTATGTCTCAAAGACTCTTAGGACAAAGGGTCTTTGGATTTAGTTCACTAAGGTTAGAGAGTCTTTGGGTTTGGTTTGGGTCAAGAGAAGGGAACAGAATGGAATACAGGGATGCCTGCCGCTCATAGCTAGACTCCGCTATGCAAATTACGAAGCCCCTTTAGACCTACCCATTTCAGAGTGGAGAAAAACCTAGGATACACAGCAAGGGAAGGCAATGAGGAAGACTCGGAATCTGAACCCAACTCTTGCTGAGAAGAGACCCACACATTCTGCTTCGAGATGACAAGGAAGAAATTGCTCACTGTAAAGGGCAATGCAGGAAGGTTCCTGACACACCCCACCAGGGAAATTTCAGCTCAGATACAGCTCAGACAAGGCATCTGTCCACAGCCAGGACCTCTCTGCAGTTGTTCCCCAAAGGCCTCCCTTTCTAATAGGGTCACAGTGGTGGCTGTGTTTCAAGACCGTAAGTTTCAGGGTAAAGGGACCATTAACACTGAAACAATATTATCAATAAAAATCCAAACATAAAATGAGCAATTTATCTTTCCTTTCTACCAACTAAAGCTTTGCTAGTGGGGGTGGGGCGGCAGTCAGCAGTTAGGGAAGCCCTGGTAGGCAACCTGTACCCAGAAACCCTTGAGCTCTCATCTCTCTCCCTCCAGTGAGTTTCCTCATTTCTACTGTGCCTTAGCATGGGGGGGGGGCATGCACCTGTTGTTTACTTGCAAATTCATGTAAAGCCTGGAAACATGCCCGCCCTGATGCTTTCATCACTACTTATGGCTCAGAAGTGTCAGTCAGGTAAGGAAGAAATGTCATAGGAGGGCATAAAGCAAGAGAAGGGGAGGAGAGTGTCTGGGGCTAGTGGGGCAGCTAGGAAAGCATCAGTAACTGCTAGAAGCAAAAACAAAAGGGGATTATCTCTCAGCCCTCCCATTGCACGCATTGAATGCATGCATGCACACACACACACACACACACACACGCACGCACGCACGCACGCACACACGCACGCACACACGCGTACTAACGCCCGCTGTTGTCTGGACTCCCGACCTGCTGAACTCCAAACATGAGAAGGGAACCCGCTTAGTCATCTTGGTACACTATGGAAACTAGCCTAGGGAGAATGGTCAACCACCCAATGGCAGGAGCTCATTTAATGCGCGTGCACCACCAAGAAAAGCAATTTCTAAAAAACAGCATGCTCCTCACTCAGATCTGGGGCCCATGGAAACAAAGTTTACGGTTGAGATTCTTTATAAAAACATGTCAGTTACTCTTAGGACTTATCTAAACCATTTTGCATTGAGGGGTGCATTAGCTGCCAATCATACACTTAAGTCCCGGTTTATAGAGAGGTCAAGAACTAGAAAAACGACACATTTTCATATAAGATGAGTAAGCGATCAGTTTAAAAGGCTTGATTCATCTCATTCTTTATATTAAGCTTTTAGAAAGTTAGCGATAGCAAAATCCTCCTAAATCTCCTTTAGACCTTGAGTCTTAAAAAGAAGATAATGGATTAAATACGACTTCTCTACTTATTTTCATATGATAAAACCGTTGCTTCAAATTCAGTTTCTAGAGGAATAACTCCATCTCTCCTACCCCCTTAAGAGAGAGAGAGAGAGAGAGAGAGAGAGAGAAAGAAAGAAAGAAAGAAAGAAAGAAAGAAAGAAAGAAAGAAAGAAAACCTTCCTTTTGGATTTACTTTCATGAACAACTGATCGAAACTGCGTCCCGAGGGGAAAACAGGGCTGTGACTCCCACTTTGATCTCTTCCCCATGGAGAAATTCACTCCCTGCTTGCCTGGCAAGATGTTCATTTGATTGACGCTTGCTCTGATGTGCAAACTGCTTTGAACTTCAGACATTTAATTCCCATCAGGCTGCAGTCATTTTTATTCTCCTTCCACAGGATTTACAAGCAGGAGATCAGCAAATGTAGAAGATAAAATAAATTTGCAGAAGCTTTGAATCTTACATCAAAACCGTGTTCAAGTGACTTCCAATTGGATTCCATTCAGCCTCGATCCGCAGTGTAAGTCAACTTTCCAGGGGCATCCCGATTTAGAAAGAAAAAGATATAAAAGGGAAGACAGACGCACACGCCCCGTTTGGGGTTTACTTCCTGAATCTGTTCCTTGGTCTTTGTTTAAATTCTCTAGGGAAGGTGATTTGCCAGGCAAATCATCCAGAATCCTGGGTTTTTCTGAACATTTCCAGGAAAGCCGGCCCAATTTATCATAGCGCGCACACACCAAAACCAAACCCCTGGTGTGGGTTCCCAGAGCGGCGGTGAAATGTGGTATTGTTCATGGATACATTTTTAAGGCAATGATTTAAAAAGCAAATCCTGGGGGATTTCTCAGAAGAGCAAGGCTTAGAGTGTTCACGAGTCCATACACAAAGCCAGCGTAAAGGCAGCCGAGGCGGTCGGGGATATGGTTTTCATTTGTTAGCTTCTTTTTAATCACTCCACTAAACTGCAGAGACAAGTGTAAGAGTCTCTCAGTCTCTCAGTCAGTCTCTCTCTCTCTCCCTCTCTGTCTGTCTCTCTCAGTCTCTTTCTCTCTCTCTTCCTCCCTCTCCCTCCTTCTCTCCCTTCCCTGCCTCTCTCTCTCTTCCCCCTCCTTCCCCCACTTCTCTCTCTCTTTCTCCCTCCCTGCCTCTCTCCCCCCTCCCCTCCTCTCTCTTCCCTCTCACTGCCTCTCTCCTCTCTCTCTTTCTCTCTCTCTCTCTCTCTCCCCCTCTTCCCTCCTTCCTTTCTTCTGAAGCAAAGCTGGTATCAATCAGTTCCGAATGGAGTGGGGAGCAAACGCTGACAAGACTCCCAGCGGAGCTCCCAAGTCAAGGCGGCCCTGGCAGAATGCAGCAGTGCTGCTTTAAGAACTACACACAAAAGAAACCACAGCTCTCACCAGTAGCTTCAGGAGCCTCTAGGGAAGGGAATAGACAGAAACTCCAGCGCCTCACACACCCCCTGGCCCTAGTGACAGCCCATCTAGTGCCTGGCTTGCTTTAGCCCTTCATCTCCGTACAGCCAGGTTCCTGATTGCTCATTCCCTACTTGGATCGGGCTGCTTTCCAAATATTTGAGCAACACCCGTTGAAAAGAATTAAACAAGAACTCCTTATCTTCCACTTAACGACCCACGAGAATAAAGTTAAACAGAGGAAGAGCTAAGATAAAAATCGAACATCTGCACTGGCAAATATTTAAACTCCGAATGACGGAGGAAAGGGCTAAGAAGAACATCACTTCAAAAAGGAGCCATCGCATTCATAAAGTCAATGATCCTCAAACCCCCACAACCGAGCATACTTATCCAAACACCTGAATTAGCGGGCAAACGGAAAAGCTGTCAAATAGCATGTAATCACATTGCAAGAAATAGGCTTTCCTTCCATCGCCACAGAGATCAGGGAGATAAGTCACATTCCTTTTGCTCTTATCAGCAATAAGGATTAAATCTCCAGGGTTCAACAACGCCAGGCTGGAAACAAGAGCTGCTTTCCAGTGTCCTTGGAAGGTGAGGCACTCAGAGCACAAGGCACCAACCTAAGCGCCCTGGAGAACAACATACTCCCTCCAGCCATTTCCTCATAACACATCACCACACTGTGGGACTGGAGAGGTGACATCTGGGGAGTTGGGAGAGAACATATAACCACACCAAACACTTATTTACCCTTATCTCCCTCATCAGTAGGCTAAGTGTGAGAAGGCTGGGCGCAATAAGAAGAGAACAACATAACACAACAGGGAACTGTGGCCTGGCAGTACCCTTTATAGACCACCGTAAGGACGGCCTCACTTCACCATTATTTACTGAAACACTCCTTTTGATTAGAAGATACAAAGAGGGGGTGACCCTTCCCTCTATTCCTTTATCCTTGGGCTCTTGGCCACGGATATGAGCTGGTCCAGCTTCCAGCTCAGGCTGCACTAAGGAGCTAGACCTGCCCATGTAGGCCATGCAAGGCCCAGAGCGCAATGCATGATGTGCCTGAGAAAGGTTACCAGAGGTACGGGTGAAGACAGATGCTCACACCGCCACACTAGCTAAAACATCACAGCCAGAATGGCTCTCAAACCGCAACCTTTAAAACGGTTTTGCAAGTTCAGTACCATAAAGCATATGACAAGCTTAGGGATGGCTTTTCAGCGGAGACCAGGTCTACTCTGGAGCTAGGACAGCCCTTTACTGCCTTCCACTTCTCCCAATCAGACTTTAAAAGGAAAACCACAAGACAAATTCTATTCCAAATTCATAAAATGCAGGTGGTAAAATCCAATATTGGAAGCATCGAGGTGGCTCTCACCCTTCGGTCAGTACAGGTGACATAGGAAAATCGAGAAAGTGGGGACCTCACTCAGTTCCCCTCATGCAGGTGCCTCTAAAGTGAAGAAGCTTCTTGTCAATAATGGTCTCACAGATGCAGCTACCTAGCCAGCCAGCCCCCTCCCCCACCCCCGAAATCACTCACACTGTTGCAGGAACACGACTTGGGTTTTGGTCTAGGTAACAAAATCTAGACGGTTAGGACTTTCTATTCTGCTTCTTTATCATTTAATGTGTCTCTCGGTAGTCTTAAACAACAGTCTAAGACGGAGCATAAGTTAGCATCTCAAGGGACAGGGGATCCATCCTTACTTCTAATTTCACGTTTGGTCAAATTATTTTGTCATTATAAGAAAAATTCATTTGAGCCAGGCAAGAAGGTGCATGTCTATAATTAGCACTTGGGAGATGCAGGAGGGCAGGAGGGCAGTGAGGCCAGTGAGGACAAAGCCAGTCTGTGCTACACAGTGAGAGCCTGCCTCATACAAGAGAACAAAATACACAGCAATAAAATCCCCAACTCATTGGGATCAGGAACCCAGATTCTAAACCCACTTCCCCGGGCCCTGTTACATCTCTCTACACTGTCTTCTTCTCTGGAAAACAGAGGGAGACAAGGCTAAAAATTAGGCAGACATGGTTCCTGCCCCACTAATCCTGCTCATAAGACTGGAGGGGTGTTGTTACTGAATTACAAAAGCATGCAGCCCCTTTTCTGTAAATTTCATAACATAACCGAGTCACTTCTCAGCAATGCAAATGTTCTGTAAAATCCTTGCTGGATTCTTAGCTCAGCTCGAGGCCTGCTGGTACCAATATCTGCAGAGGCTGGACGGGTGGTGAGCAGGCCTGCAGGTAATAATTGCTCAGGGAAGCGAAGATGGGAGGGCCCGATAAGGCACGCAGAGAGTGACCTGAAAGGGAAGGATTTCCATCCGGGGCTCTGTGAGCAAAACGCATCTTCCTGGGGAAGGAACAAGGCTAGAAAGAAAATTAAACACAAAGGACCAAGCTTGTCTTTCTTTTTTGGCCTTGTGACAGAGAGAAAACGAAAGAACAGAAGTCACCATCACAAAAACACCTCCGTCACAATGTTTCATTCAGCAGAAAAAAAGCATAGTAACAGAAACTTGAACAGAGAGAGGGTCAAAAGTCTTATGTCATCATTTCTACGTGTACTACCTTGATTAGACTTGGGAAATAAATGTAGGTTAGATGTTAAGTCTAGAAATACAAATTTTATGGAAAAATTAACACTAAAGCTAAACATTCCTGAAGTGAGCTGGCCACTACACAGTATATACTCACATTAAACACATCAGTGTCTCCTACAAATATTAACAATTACATGTGTTAGATAAAAAGTATCTTGAAAATAAATTGACACATTTCCTCACTATGCACATTCTATAATGATATGAAAAGGTTTGTGGGCCCAGAAAAGAATACAAGGGTT
The DNA here is from genome assembly GCF_014885135.2 of Alexandromys fortis. Taxonomy (NCBI): domain Eukaryota; kingdom Metazoa; phylum Chordata; class Mammalia; order Rodentia; family Cricetidae; genus Alexandromys; species Alexandromys fortis. The sequence goes on from NW_026067908.1 coordinate 11,249,223, forward strand.
AACCCCAATGGCTTTTGCAACATCCCTAGTGACTGATAAGCATGCAATCTATCACCCAAATTAGCAATTCACAGTCAACCCATTTTTGATGTGGGAGTGTCATATATCAATCTGTTGATTTCATTGGTTAAGTAATAAACACACTGCTTGGCCTCATAGGTTAAAGCATTGGTGGGAGGAGGAAACAATAGAATTCTGGGCTGAAGAGGAAGTGAGGTCAGACTCTGCTCTGCTTCCAGAGGGACCGAACAGCTCTGCTCTCTGGAGCAGAGACACCATGATGGACGGAGGCTAGAATCTTCCCGGTAAGCGCACCTTGGGGTGCTCACACACATCATTAGAAATGGGCTAGTCCAGGTGCGAGAATTAGCCTGTAAGGGCTAGAGTTCATGGGCCAAGCAGTGTTTCAATGAATACAGTTTGTGTGTTGTTATTTCGGGCATGAGCTAGCCAAGCGGCTGGGGTGTTGGGGACGCAGCCCCGCCGCTCCATATTTCAACACATTTTCCCTGCAAATCTTTTGCCTCTATTTTCACCCTTCACAGATTTCCAAGATACTCAATTTAAAAATTAGAAGTCTCCATTGTGGGTCTCTGTCTCTGTCTCCTTTCATCGCCTGATGAAGGTTAATATTCAGGAGGATGCCTATATGATTTTCTTTGGGTTCTCCTTCTTATTTAGCTTCTCTAAGAACCCTAATTATAGGCTCAATGTCCTTTATTTATGGCTAGAAACCAAATATGAGTGAGTACATCCCATGTTCCTCTTTTTGGGTCTGGCTTACCTCACTCAGGATGGTGTTTGAAATCTCAAGGTCCAAATCAGAAGCAGAAGGAGAGAGAGCACAAGCAAGGAACTCAGGACCGCGAGGGGTGCACCCATACACTGAGACAAGGGGGATGTTCTATCGGGAACTCACCAAGGCCAGCTGGCCTGGGTCTGAAAAAGCCCGGGTTAAAACCGGTCTCGCTGAACATAGTGGACAATGAGGACTACTGAGACCTCAAGAACAATGGCAATGGGTTTTTGATCCTACTGTACCTATTGG
>NW_026067908.1:11250467-11294229 GCF_014885135.2 Alexandromys fortis
CCCTGATTGCTCTTTGGGCTGACGAGGGAGGGGGACTTGATTGGGGGAGGGGGAGGGAAAGGGGAGGCGGCAGTGGGGAAGAGACAGAAATCTTTAATAAATAAATAAATAAATAAATAAATAAATAAATAGATAGATAAAAATAAAAAAAATTAGAAGTCTCTTTTAAAATCTTCCTTGGGGTTGGAGAGATGGTTCAGTGGTCAAGAGCACTGGGCAATCTTGGCGAGGACATCATTTTGGTTCCCAGCACCTGGCATGGAAACTCACAACTACCTGGAACTCCAGGTCCAGGGGACCTGACCCGTGCTTCTGGCCTCCACAGGCACCAGGCACATATGTGGTTCACATACATACTTGCAGGCAAAACACACATACACATCAGCTGAAAATAAATCTTACAAAGGCTGTTTAAAAATCTTCCTCCTCATCAAACCCTCTAGGAAGCCTTATTGGCATCATCTCTACACCATGGTTCCATAGTTGGCATTTTATTCTGTTACTTACACTTCCCATTATTGTGTCTCAGGTATTATCCGGTGTTTTAACTATTGTTGGAGGCAGGGGCATGCCACAGTGCACACAAAGAGGTCCAAGGACAATTTTGTGGAGTAAGGTCTTTCCTCCCATCTCACATGGGTTCTGAAACCTAAATTCGGGTAGTCAGGTTTGCCGGCCTGATACCGTTCATCTCTTTGTGATAAACAAATTGGCCCAAATGATGGACAGCTAGTTCATCTCTTCACCAGCGCTGGTCTTCATTTGTCAACTAGTTCTCCTAGGCAAACTGTGGGCCACATTGAAGCCTTTCTTGTCTGAGAACTTAGTGCTTACAGAAAGCAATCTCTCTAGAATCCTGGAATCTCCAGGCCCCAGAGCATCTCCCTTGGTCACGGTTAAGGCTCAAACTTCCACTCACTGCACAGGATTATTCTATGGACACTTACTGGTTTTTCTGGTCTGAAATAGTCATCTCCTAGACCAGTGTACCTCACCCTGTGGGCCGTGTCCCCTTGACAACCCTCTATTTCCAAAAATTTTACAATATGATTCCTAACAGTACCAAAATGACACTTATGAAGTAGCAACAAAAATAATGGTATCATTGGGGTCACCCCAATGATAAAACTGTATTCAAGGGTTGCAGCATTAGGAAGGTTGAGAGCCACTGTCCTAGACCAACCTGCAAAGGTGCCATTCAAGGCCGCGCCTACTTTTTGCACTAAGCCTACTATCAGAGGCCTCTGACTGTGACCTCTCTCTTGAAAGAGCCTTTGTGTTTCCGCACCCACTGGCTACAGTTGGCCTATTCTCAAGCAGTGAGGCTTTTCCCCCACCTTGATCTATCAGAAAGTAGCCATGATAATGCCTTGTGTATTGACTACCTTTGGTACGACATAGGCAAGTTTAGCTAAAAGTGGTTTGGCAATTCTGTCTATTCTCAGGTCTATCGTGCACATAATAAACTTATTAAATAGAGATGGTAGCTGGGATAACCAAGCATCAACTCATGCTTCACCCGAGAGTTTATAACATGGAATGATGTCCAGATAAAAGCAATGTGGTATGAAACGACATGAGACAACTTCCTAACAGCGGTCAGTGACCGCCTAGGAATAGTGGATTGGGAATTATGACATCCGCATTACCACCGGACCTATCATATCTTGGGCCAACGTTTACCGAAGGCCCTCCCCGAACACAAGGTTGAATTTGACAGAGTCCTTGAGGTTGTAGCTTAAAAAGATGAGAGGGTACACAAAGTGCAAACACACCTCGGCACCAAGCATGATCACACTCACACCTCCCTAGAGTTACATCCAGCCAGCTCTGACTCCTCCCTCTCCCAAAAGCCCAGACTACAGGCCCCAGCAGCCATGCCACGGGCAGGTCTTTCCAGTTCCTTGCTTACATAGATGAAATCAGCCTAAGTCTTCCAGTTCTTCACACAGTTAACGAGCAAAATCCTCTCAAGTTTGTCTCAGTCTTTCATTCCCTTTCTCAAAGATCTTAATCCCCCCCATTTAAGTAAGAGCATTTGAGTGTCTGCTCTGGGTCATGCACAGTGGTATGCGACAGAGAAGCATCAGTACCGGTCTTGCCCTCATTGGTGGAGCCTACAGCCCACCGCTCTGGTTGGCGGGCAGTTGTGCCCCTGTGTAATAGAGTGATGATTTCCCTTAGCTGCTTCTGCCGTCACTGGCACCAAATACCAGCCTTCGTCTATACTGCTGGTCACGTGTGGCCATGAGTGGTCTTCATTTCCTTCCTTGCCTGGAAAAGCTACTCCGTATCTCAGTATAGTTAAATCCTTTTTCCACTCAATACCCATAAGAAGGATTTCATTATTTTTATCTGATTTTTCTTCCAAACGAATGAATGGGTGCTTTTAGCTCTGTAATTATTATTTACCTAGGTAATGTTTCAAAAAAAATGAATATAGAATCCAGAACTTACTAATTTGAACAATATGAAAAGCCTCCTATTATGTAAAATGGCTCTAATTAAAGAGCCACCCTTGTCTATAACCCTTGCATTGCAAGAGGGAGGGTAGCAGAGAGAAGAGGATGATACCAGCCCCGTCGGCCCAGAGAAACAGCAAGCTTCTGGCTCACTGAGAGGCTCTGTGTCAAAAAACAAGGAAGAGGGTGACAGAGGAAGGTGTCCTCCTCTGGCCTCCACATGTGTGTGTGTGCTGACAGATACAGCAACACATGCATGGGTAAATCTATCAGAGACGACATAAATATCTTTTAAGAAGCTAAAGGGAAACTAAAGTGATTTGGAGAATCAGAAGTGTCTCTGGAGTATAGATGCGACCTCTCATTTTCCAGAGGAGCAGAGTGAGGACCCTTCCACTTCACACAGAAAGGTAGAGCAGGGGACAGCCAGTCTCACTACTGTGGCACAATCTGGCAAAGCTAAGCTTAATAGGAAAGAACTGTCTTAATAGCTTAAGCTATTTCTTCTGTGGTGAAGGGGAGCAGATTGAGTAAGGGCAGGGGCACAGTCCAGTTCATATACCTAGAGTGTGTGAGGATCTGGGTTCAATCCTGGTATTACAATAAACAAACAAGCAAAAAGGATTGTCTCTAAAATGAAAGAGTTGAGTAAAAGCAAACCCCTGACTTGAAGCTAAGTCTAAGAAGAACAGACATCACGTCTTCTATATCTACTAGAAATGTTTGAAGAACCTACTCTAGGGAAGTCAACTAAGATGAGTCAGAATGCTAATTGTTAAAAGACAATTCTCTAGCACACAGGACAGCAGTGACACTTAGAGTTAAACCCACTGATAGAGAAACTGACACAGCATCTAAGTCATGCCACTTTGTGTAGAAAACTAACTTCCTTCATGCAGAGATGCCATTCCAGGTGGCTCTAAACTTTTGAAAAATAAAATGTCTGTGAGAACACAGTGGCAAGGTATATAAGTAAGAATGGGTACTTGCTGTCAAAATCTGTAGTTTAATAAAAAATTAACATCAATGGTTGCCCATGTTTCCTTTCTCTCAGGGAACCATGGTTGGTTGGATATATCAATGTGGCCAGGCCATGGTATCCAAATATAATGTCAAACACCACTCTGAATCTTCCTATGAAGGACAAACAGCTAAAGAATGGATTCAGAGAAAGGCAGATTGCTTCCTATAACACAAAGCCTCATGGGCTCCAAGATGAAGATCTTCTTAGAAACACTGGCCTCTTTCACCAAAAAGGATCCCCCTACCACACTGCCTACAGACTTCAGCTGCGACTCTTCTTTGGCTTTCCAACCTGCCAGCCCACCCAGTAGGCTTTGGACTTGTACCGGCATCATCATATCTGTCAATTCCAAAGGTAAACCATGATCCCTCCCCCACACCCCCAGCCTACACTCGCATACCCACCCTGTGGATTCTGCTGCTCTGCAGGACCCTGGCAATACAGGGTATTGTAACAGTGGCTGATGCTGAAAACTGTAACCAAGAGCCACAGTTCTTGCATGCGAATCCGAGCTAATTGCTTGGTCTACAACACAAAGCCTCAAGAAGCTGAATGGTATAGTTTGCTTCCTGCCGCCATGGGAGCTCTCATGGATAACTCCTGAGAACACATCACATTAGGCTTAGAAATGGGATGGGTTCCATCGCCTTCTCTGGTGACTCACTGACTGCACCCTCAGTAGATGCCCCAACTTAAAGGGCTCCTGAAAAATAGCGGGGACCCAATTTAAGAGTGCTTCTAAGAGTTTCTTCACTTTTGAGATTGTCTCCCTGGAAGAGCTTGAGGGAATTATCTATTCAGCTAAAGCCACTCAGCTGGGGGACGAGGTGATGTGCCCTGGAAAGAAACTGCTTATTGACTCCCAATAAGCACTGTTTGGCTGATGACGCCAATCCCTACAATGATCAGCCAATTAGCCGACATGAGATGAGGGAGTCCCAATGGCACAGACTCCCCTCATGGAGATATAAAGAAACACACAGGCTAGGCTTAGCTTAGGGTTACTCTCTATTTTTTTTCCTTCTTATAAAATAAAGACACCAAAGGGGGGAAAAAAAAGAATGACAATGGACAATGATCTCTATAAAAGGAATTGGGAACAAAAGAAATTCACTCTGAAATGTGGAAGGTAAAATTATTGATTCGGCTATATAAAAAAGCACAGGAGCAGCAGGGCTTGTCAACAGATAGGTAGTTCTTGACACATAAAATAAAAGCATCTAAGCTCAAGCTATGTCTTAATGAAGTGCAGTTGATGGCTGGATCCCCGAAAGCCTGAGAGAACGAGAAGGGACGCTGAAGTTGGTGTGGAAGGCAATGCACGTGGACAAGACACATTCCTAGGTCAAGCCTATGACGTACCACAGTGCTCTTTAAAAGGGCAGAGTTGAAAACTTAAAGGACAGTGTGGGCCAACCAGGAGCGAAGAGAACAAGTGGCAAGACTCATGCACGGAGAATCTCTAAAGGGAGAATGGCTTTTCATGAAAGCAGGGGCTGCCACGTGGATATCGGGGACTTCCTATGACCAGGTCCTCAGGTTCTTCAGGAAGAAGAGACAACGACCACCCCCCACAAAACCAAACAACCTCGGAATCGTCAAAGTGTGTCTTAGAAAGCTTCATACTGATAATGAATTGAGAAAGATACAGAAGGAGAATCATTTTAAATATCCGTGGGGGTCAAAAAGGGCACCTAAAGGTCAGACATGATGACGGATATGATGTCATGTCCGCAGCTCTTTGTACCTTAGCACTGGGCCAATATGAGGCGTGCAGGGGCTGAAGGTCATGAGCAGAGGACCCTGCTTCTCGAGACTGTTGTTTTTAGCATGGATAAGGGCACAGGTCAGATCCCCAGCCCTGCTAAACCAACACCAACAAAACCAGAAATAAAGGAATCCCTCTACCTGTTACAGCAAGGTAGCCCACTGACAAGGAGCTTGTCTTAGATTAAAGCCTCAACCTGTTTGTTTTTCCAAAGTATCGAATGTTAAGACGTCGGATCATCCCTTCGATAAACACAGACAGAGGGCCTAATCGCTCTGCAAGACCCCAAGAAAAACCATTAACTCCCAGGGCTCCTGAGTGGGAACTGTAAGAGCTGGCTAATCCGAGAGCGGAAGCAACAAACTCAGCGGCAGAATCCATTTTCGGCCACTTTGCAGCTTTCTTCCCATGTGGTCACAATGTCACCTCAGGTGTACCATGCAGGGGACTCTACATAATATTTTCTCCCTCTTACCTTCCTTCTCTAGAGTCTCATTCTTCTCCCCAGGGCTCAGATTGCCTGTGAAGTCACAATCCTCCTGCTTCAGCGGTCCTGCCGCTGAGTTGGTAAGCATGTATTTCATGCTTCCTTTTTAAAGTTTATTAATCATCTGTTACTAGTGTGCGTGGTGTTGTGTATAGGTCTGTGTGTGTGTGTGTGTGTGTGTGTATGTGTGGGGGTGTGTACCACAGCATACATGGCGGTAAATGGAAAACTTCGTGGAGTTGGTTTTCTCCTCCCACCTTTACGTGGGTCCAGGGGTAAGCTTGGGTTATCAGGCTCCATGACAAACACGTGTGCTAGCTGAGTGATCGCACCAGCCTATCACTATACTCCTTACAGCTCCTTTCCAGAACTGACCAGTTCACATTTTTAAAAATATATATGCTAGTAAGTCTTGTGGGGAGGACCCAAACATAGATTGTAAGTCAGTAGAACTGAAAAGTCTGGCCTGAAACAAAAAGTGAAGATATTCCATTGGTTAGAATTATTTATGAAAACGCTGTCCTAATTCTAGATCATCCTTTAAAATATGTGAGCAGAGATCAGGTGGCCAGAGACCCCGACACTGGCATGACCAATAGTTATTGTAGTTTTGAGTCTGAGTTTCGCTAAAAACAAATTAGAAGACAAACAAGATGCTTACAGGGTCCTGATGCTTTAGGAATGGGCACGATTGAGAACAAAGTACAGAATCTTTATCTGGGGTCTCATTGATTATATTTATCATAAAACAACATTAACGAACTTGTATGTGGCTAGTTATAGGCCATGGGCACAAAAAACTTGAAGAGTTTGCTTCTTAGTACTATTTAATTCATAGTCTAGAAGAGCGGTTCTTAACCTTCCTAATGCTGTGACCCTTTAATACAGTTCCTCATGCTGTGGTGACCCCTAACCATAAAACTATATTCATTGCTATTTTGTAACTCTAATTTTGCTACTGTTAATACATATCATTAATATCAATAACTGTAAATATAGTAATATCAATAACCGTTAATATAAATATCTGTTTTCTGATGGTCTTAAGCCACCTCTGCCCAAGGGTTCCAACCAGAGGTTTAAAATCACTGCTCTAGAAAAATCAATCGATTGTAATAATTTTGGGCAATATCTGCTTCTGTCCTTTTGTCTCTGTGCTGGGTACTGAGATCAGAATATTGCCCATGCGAGGCTTCTATTGCTGAGCTATACCCCAATTTCCTTAAGTCCACATTCCCAAAATTTCAATCATTACCAAGCCTATCCTCTTCAAAATTTTGGTCATATTCACTTAATATCTTCACTTAAATTAGTTCAAGCTTTATCTGTTGTGTTTACTTAAACTGTGATATTGTCATAGCAAGGAAAAGAAACCTAGTGTCCTTCACAGAAGGTGACGTTGAAATAAACACTCACAGGTCTATAAAAACGCCCGTGTGGGAGTGGTGCCACAGGTCTGTGACCTCAGCACTTGGAATGTGGAAGCAGGAGGAGCAGAACTTCAAAGCCAGACCTGGCTGCATTGCAGGTTCAAGGCCAGAAGGAGACAGAGGCCCTGCCTTGCCTCCCCATTTCTAAAATACTGCTGAAGTTCAAGCTGAAAGCGTTTCCCCTGCTGCAACCCTGGGAGGTAGGTACCCTCTCTATTATCAGCTCACAGAGAGAGAAGCAGAGGCTCAGGATTTAAAGGACTTTCCAAGATCAACCTGGGAGTCACAGAGTTGACTTAAAACCCAAACACTTTTGCCATGCCTTCCGCTGCCTGGTGGGATTGGGTCTTCCTCCCTTCTGTACCGAGTTCCATTGGGAAAGCCCTGAGATTCAAGATATAGACACCTGGGAAATGGGACACGGGGCAAGAGTGAACGGAGTGTGCCTGACAGGATGCTGCCACAGACAACAGGTCCACGAAAGCCTGTTGTAAGAGAGAGGAACAAGAGCTAAGGCCTCCGACCCTGCTTCCCCCAACAACTCGCTACCATTTCCACCTTGTACCTTTGTTTAAAAACAGGAACCCTTACAATTTTAAAGAACTACTTGTGTCTTGCCAAAGGCTAGGGCATCATCAATCCAAAAATCTCTACACACGCTCTTCTGGAAGGAAACAGAATCTAAGCCAGGTAGACGGAGCACAAGGAAAAGGCGGTCCTTGCTTGGTCCTGCCTGCTGCAAACAGCAGCCGCCAAGATATCAGTTCAATGCTTCACCAGACATCTCTGCTTTAAACTCTGTACATCTTTTGACTACTCAGTTTTATCCCCAGAACTGCCTGGTTGGACACAACGGCATGTCTTGGCTTAGTCATCTACCCTGAATTAGGGTATCACATATCGTCAGAAATTTCCCATCTCCGAGAGAGCATCCATTTATACTAAAGCCATTGATGGACTCTATGTGAATCTTCCTAGAGCAGTGAAGGTTTCTTGAAGCTTTAACTACACAAGAAGCTCCTAGAGAAGAAACTGTATTCTCTGGTTCATTATATTAACTAAAAAGAACATTGGCTTTGTCAGCATCTCAGACCTGAAGCCTCGCTATCATGTTGAAAATGGGCGTCATCGTCCTTATGTGAGAACACTTAGGTAGCCGCCTCCCCAGAGCCTTTGTTTTTTTCCAGACAGGGTTTCTCTGTGCAGCCCTGGCTGTCCTGGAACTCGCTGTCCTGGAACTCGCTGTTGACCATGCTGGCCTCGAACTCAGAGATCTGCCTGCCTTTGCCTCCCAAGTGGTAGGATTAAAGGTGTGCGCCACCACCTCCTGGCACCTTCCCAAGCCTTTCATGCATGCACATGTGTGTGTGTGTGTGTGTGTGTGTGTGTACGTGTGCACAGACACTTTTCACAAACTAGCTTCTACAGCATGGCTGCAGGTCACCATTCCACATGCATGGGTGTCATTCGCTTTTCCAAACTAAAACCTACTGGGAGATTTTTGCAATATCTGTATGTTTCTGTTCTAAGTGGTACTGTACTCTACTAATTTCTCCTCATTTGCCTTCACGAACTCGTCTAATATAATGTGCCCGGTGAGGCTCTTTGCTGTGGGGAATTCCAACATGGCTCTGGGTCACGTTTTTGCCCTGCCTGATGGTCAGCATCTGCCACATAATTCCACAATGTTCTCTACAATTCTTGAAGGTTAAAAGCCCTTTACTCTCCCCTAGCTTCAAATCAGCTAAGACATTAGTGCACAGTTAAAACCAAGGGCCAAGTGCCAGAGGTGTAATGCCTGCAATGAGAAGCAGGAGAGGCGAGGAAGTCTCAACCAGCAAGGTATGGGACCTTAAGTATAGGAAGAAGAGACACAAAGTAACTATGGAAACAGACCTGAGGGAATTATGACTTCTTTGGGAGATAAAAAAGAAGTTTAAAAGAACATTAACTGAAGTTCTCTAGGCAAGCAAGTGTAATGGGAGATTTATGGACAGAAGCCAACAAATTTAAATATACAGATGTTAAAGGGCTTGCATTAAATAACTGGAAAGCTACTATGTCCTTGGCAATAATCAAACATGGGCACTTTGAATACTGCAGTCTAAGCAATCCAGCTCTTAGTCTATCAACGACAGCAGCAGAGAATGCTTAAGTCTTACTCCATCATGGAAGGCGGGATCGTGCAGCAGTCCTGGATGGCGGTCAGTGGGGACGTCAGGTGAGCTGTATACGATGCCTCTACAACTTGCTTGTTCCGATTGACCACATCCAGGTAACGGTTGAACTTCTCACGGATTTTCTTGGCTAGCTGTGGATGACAGTGAGCAAAAATAAATCATCCATCTATTCCACCTTTCCTGATAAACTAATAATCTGCATCCACTAAGTTTTAGATGACGCAAAAACTACACCCAAGTCAACTTTACTTGGTGGGCTGGACAAATGTTGTGAAACACCTGGACATCAATCATGGCAGGAAATTTAGACAGCAACAGAGTATTATTTTCTATCTATGAGAGGAAGCTGTATTTCCAACCTCTTGTGTGTCCAGATTCAGGAATGATGCATAGCCGCAAGCGACCTGCCGGAAAGAGCGGAAATGAGGACTTCAGGCTTTAGTACTGCCAGCGTGACGGAATGCACTGTGGCCAAGAGAGCGAACAAGGATAGGAGAAAAAGAGCGAGAGAGCTTTCCTGATTCTGGAGTCACAGAGATGGGATCAGGAGTGCAGGAAGGAAAGGAAGTGACACTCAGTGCCTTCTATGCAGCCCTTGGGGATGCCATTCACTGTATCCCGTGTGAATACCAATTCTCTAAGGAGGTACAATGTAGATGCTCGCGTAAAACAAAACGTATAATTAGAAGCATGCTTGGCTGTGACCCATTACACCGGTAAGATGGACACATGCTTAACGAATGTGAAGAGAACACGTTATCACGATCTGCTTTCATGTGGGAATAAGGAAAGCAAATTGGTCCGCACAGTGCCTTTCCCTCCGTTGTTCCTATCAAATACCACAGCCTAATTATACATCTCCAAGGAAAACTGTGTTGTTTGTCTTTCCCTTCAATAAAATGTCACCCAAATGAGATGACTGATAGAATTATGGCTAATTGGTTTTGCAGAGCTATTCATTAACAGCACGCCAGAGGGGAACTAATCATGCCCTTTGGGTCACGCTGCTCATACGATCAAGTGTGCCTACAGGCAGGACCGTGGAAGCCATCAGAATATTGCCCTTTGTTTTTAAGACAATATTTTTCTCAGTGAAGTTTGTAAAGTTTTCTAAAAATTATACTGATAAAGCTTGGAAATTTTCTGGACATAGAAAAGAATAAGAAGGCAATTTGAATTCTGGATGGCTGGAAATTCTCACATCCACCTACAATTCTACTCCCTGAGCTTGAATTCTTAGCTGTTCCAAGATGTGGGTTTTCTCTGTGAAGGTCATGGAGACAATACGTACAGTCCATTTAGGTTTCACACCTCAACTTAGACCACTGACTATGTTGTCCCATGTGGCAATGTTTAGAGACAATCTTGGTTGTGAGAACTTGGTAGAAACTGCTATCAAGTAACAGTAGGAGCCAGGAATGCACCCAAACATTCTGCAGTGTGTAGGAGAGTTTCTCATGACCACAAATCATCTAGCCCCTAAATTTACTCCTAAAAATTACCAACATTATTATTATTGTTATTATTTGGGATTTTTTGGCAATGCTGAAGCATGCATGGGCAGCCTGTATATGGTGGTTCTATTGAACTTGTCCATATTGGGCTTCATGGTCTAAGTTGATGAGGATGACTGACCAGGTCTCTTCCTCAAGAGGGCACCAGATTTCATTACAGATGGTTGTGAGCCACCATGTGGTTGCTGGGATTGAACACGTGACTTTTGGAAAAGCAGACAGTGCTCTTAATTACTGAGCCATCTCTCCAGCCCCCCCCCCCCACTTATTTATCTATCAATAAATCATCAGGCTGCCAGGATCAAACTCAGCTGTGTGCTAGTTCAAGGGTTCAGAAGGTTTTCTGGTCTATGGGGACTTGGCAAGAACATCATGGAGGAATATATGCTGGGGAAAGTGTTTCACCTCAGGATACAAAGGAAGCAGACACTGTGTTGTAAGTCAGGACTCTAACACACGCCTAGAAGCAAACACAATCCTAGTGGTGTGTAAAAATCGGGATCTACCACGTCCTCTACTCCAGCGCTGGAATCTGAATGGTCTTATAATGGCTTCCATCCGTAGAACATACACAAAGTGGTGCTACATGACTTTCAAACCCGGGTTACAAAAGATCATATATATGGCTTCTGTCTGCTCAACCCTCATGGTGGCCTCCAGCTACCATTCTCTAAGAAGCCACAGACACAAGGAAAGGCCATGTTATGGGCTTAGTTGTCATCCTAACCAAGGGCTTGAGCATGTCCTGGAGGAATCCTAACTGGGCACAAGTAAAGAAGCCTCTAAAAGGGCTAGAGAGATGGCTCAGTGGTTAGGAGTACTTGCTGTTTTCGTGGAGGACCCAAGTTTAATTCCTAGCATCCACCAAGGGGTCAGACACCTCAGTGAACTCTGAGGGCACTAGGTGTACGCACGGTGCACATACATACATACATACATGTAAGCAGAATACTCACACACGACTAAATCTTGCAAAAGAAGAGGCCTCTAGAAAACTGTAACCCTAGAGGCTATTGTGTTGTCTGTGCAGATATCACAGAACAGAGATGAGCCATCCTTGCAGGGTCTGGTCCAAACTCTTCACTCACACAGTCCATAAGCATAAACACTGTTATAGGTAATTCCCATTTCCCTTCCAATAGTTAAATGAAGCATCTAATAAGCTGAATCCCCATCCTAGGACAAGCATGTTGAAGGCAAGTTACATAAAGCTGCACAAATATAGGTGCCGCATCTGAATGGTCAACATTTGAGCTTGTAGCCTGCAAACCTACTGCAGAGAGATGACGTCATGCGCTCATCAGAAAATTCTAAAAGTTGCGATATGAAGGAATTTGCTATGTGCCAGACATGGGACTCCTACAGTGTAGACACTCCTGTGTCGTGGGACTCTACAGTGTAGACCTTCTTGTCTTCTGTCAATGAGGTTAAGTGGTTCGCATGAAGCCACAGAGCAACAGGAAGATCCACTTATTCTAATTCAAAGCTATCTTGTCCATAAAGCCCGTGTTCCCCTGTTCAGACAAAGCTAAACTAAGGGAGCTTCAGATGTAACCTGAAAGGGTTAAGCATCTTCTGAGCATAAGAAGCCAAGGCTCAGCGCAGAATGGTAGAGCGTCCTTGGCCTGGACTGGCTGCTGAACTCACTGTTAGGGTAGGGCAGTTGGAGTTTCTGGCTGATAAAAGCCCTTGGGGGAGGGTGTCTGCCTTTGGCTGCCTGGTGAGCACTGGCTTCAATCTAGAGCCTGGTACGTGTTACCAGTTAACAGGAGGTACACCCTGCTCCCCGAGCTGCATTCCTCAACAGGGGACACAGCACCTACACATAGGGTTCAGCTATCCAAGACAGTTGCAAGAACTCAACCACATGCTTTTCCTGTCTCCATAGCAGCTTCCCCAGTTTTCCATGTGACACCTTATCTTGTTTCATTATAAAAAAGAAAGAAAACGCCAGCCTTTGCTGAATGCTTTGTCAAGTTTCAGCACTAAGCATTTCTCGTGTATAGTTTAAATTTAATCCTTCAAAGCCCCCTCTAGTTGGGTGAGGAGACTCGTGACTGTAATTCCAGGTTCTCAAGGCTGGGGTTAGGGATCAAGGGCTGTTTGAACCTGTTTTAAGCAGCAAACAAACACAAACACAAAACAAAAAACCCTAGAGGGTACAAAAGCTTTTATTTCCTGGAGGCGGACACTGAAGATCAAGCCACCTTTCCAAGGTCACAGGGTGGTAGGAACCTTCAGAGTCCAAGCTTCCAACTTCTAAGCAGCACTTCTCTTGGCCCTTGACAATGCAACCTCTCCGCTCTACATTTTCTATCTTTTCTTTTTCTAGGTGAGAGGGTCTTACGTAACGCAGACTGGTCTGGAGAACCCTGTGCAGCCGAGGATGCCTTTGAACTTCTGATCCTTCTGTCTCCACCCCCAGAAAGCCGGGCGATGGTACAGGCATGTACCACCACATCTGGTTTACATAGTGTTGGGGAATGGAGCCAGGACTTCCTATATGCTAGGCAAGCAGTCTACCGAGTGAGCAACATGGCCAGCATCCCTGGCTCCCTTTTAAATCCACTTTAACATGAGATTCTTGGCAGGATAGCATACGCCACGCAACCTCTTACTTCACAGCAGAAACTGGGATTTTTAAAAATACAATTTCATTCAGAATTCTTCACAATTCCAATGAAAATATCCACATTAAAGATATTAGAGTTAAATGTATCATAATATAGTCCCCGCAAAAACAAAACCCCACGATCCCTTGCTAACATTACCGGACTATGTTAACTGAGGCATTAAATGGTGTCAGACTAAATTATAATTGTTCTGATAACTCAGGCATCTTTAAATGTTCACTGTTTTATAGCCTGAACAGAGAATACAGGGGACAAACGGTTCCTTTCCCTTAGGGAGGAATTCAGAATTCAGTATTTTGTTCAAGTTATTTTTTTTAAACCTTAACAAACTTTATTATAACACTCTATGGTGTATGAGAAAATAGCGGTTATCCCTTTCTAGCCGGAGAAATGGAGGCAGAGGACAGCTGAGGAGCATGACACGGGCCCTCCATTTCCCCCGCCAAGGAATGTGCTGGTGGCTCACTATGGAAACCTCAGCTAATAATCCATTTTTCCCCTTTCGAAAAGCAATCTCTCTTAGCATGCTAACCAAGCCCAGGTTGCTGGGCAAGCATAACAGAATCTCTCCGAGCAAAGATAGCCCACAGAGAGATTAAAGCCTGAACGTATCTGTTAAACTGAAGGGGGAACGCTCTGCCGCAGACCCTTCCAAGAGGCCACACAGAAACCCGGGGCCGTATCCTGCCACGATCTCGGCGGACGGGCGAAAACAAAGGACATTCTCAACACAAAGCTACAGGTGGACCCACAATCCTCCTCAGCATAATTAAAAACATTTTTCTTTCCACAGCTCGGCTTTCATCTTTTATCCTTCTTTATCCTCTGCCCTCTCTCCCCCTAAGGGGCTTCTGCATGCTGATGAGACAACGGGACTAAAACCATCTTGTCATCTTTTGGGTCAATTCTTTGGCCCGCCAACATCCAGCCATGGGTCAAATGATCAGGAAGGTAGTGTGTGGTCCCCATGGGAACCGACTCTAATTTGTCATTATCTCCAGTGACGACGTTTCATCACAACATCAATGGATTGCCTTCGTGCTGAATCTCCCCTCCCTTAATTTTCGCATAGACACTTGTGTCATTTGCACGCTTCCCCAGAGCTCCTCTCAAAGGGACTTTTTTTTCCTTTTTTTTTTTTAACCTTAGCTTTACACTTCTGAGGATGAAGAGCAGGGGGGGGGGGATGGGCACACAGTTAAAAAAGGTAAAAGAAACCCAACTGCAAAGGCCCAGTACACACTTTATTTATGACTGCTTCCTAAAAGGAAGGGCTGGCTGGAAGGAGTTTTTATGTTAGGGAAAGCTTTATTTAAGACATCTAACAATGAGGCTGACAGGCACGGGCAGGAAGCCTCCCCCGGGGGACTGAAAAATTCGCAGGAAAATTCATATAGAATGTAGAAGAGTTTAACATTTGACATTCAGAAACCTTTGTGCCGTGATAAGAACTGAACAGCTCATACCTCTCTCCTCCAACGCCAGTCTTATCATCCAAGAGAAAACCTTCCATTTTCTTTTCTACCAAGTTTCAGGATTTAGTTGTATAAACAGGTAACCCAGAAATAATGTTAAGTGTAAACCAAGCAGGTATATATCCACTTTCCTGGCACCTGGCCTGGAGCTTCTCCACTAGGTTAGACTGGTTGGCCAACGAGCCCCGGGACCTCTGGTCACCACACCCAGCACTTTTGTGTGGATTCTGGGCATTGACCTTAGGTCCTCACATTACCACTGAGCCATCTTCCCCAGTCCTTTATCTTAACTGTTTGAAGTCGGGTCTTGCTATGGAGTTCTTGATGTCCTATTGCTTTCTGTGTAGCCTAGGCTGGTCTTGAAATTGCTGCAATCTTCCTGCCTCTCTACCAGAATTAAAGACATACACCACCACTTTGGGGTTTAATTACCTCTAAATTGAGAATAATAACATTTGCATTCTGGTGTCAAGATTTAAATTGGATAAGGTCTATAAAGCACTTAACAGTGTCAAACATATCAAAACTACTAAATACAAGTGTTTTACTATTGCTGCTGCTGTTTGTTATTATTGTAATTGTTATTGTTTGGGGGACTTAATGAGTTGTCTCGGGTACTGGAACCTAAAGAACACTCTGCACCTGGGGAAAGGAAAGAGGGAAGCTCAGCTAGGATGGACGTGTTGGCACTGGGCTCCAGCCTCTGCCAGCTGTCAGGGATTCTAAAACACTGTGTACAGAGAGTAGAGCATCACAGTCTTGGACAGCTAAGATTTTTTTTGAGATCCTGCGTTTTTTTTTAATCTAATCATAATTTTACTCTTGCTTATACGTTTCCATGTTTAATGCATTTTATGTGGGTTGTCCCTTTTGTAACAAAGAACATAGGTATTTTCTGTGTCGTTATTACAGTCAAGGAAATCAAGACTCAGGACTGCCCAAGCTGAGGCTGAGTAGGTGGTAGGAAACACACCTAATCTCTGTTCATTTCCCCTTTCTTTTCTCATTTGATTTTTGCTTTTCGAGACAGGGTTTCTCAGTAGTTCTGGAGCCTGTCCTGGCACTAGCTCTTGTAGACTAGGCTGGCCTCAAACTCACAGAGATCCACCTGCCTCTGCCTCCCGAGTGCTGGGATTAAAAGCGTGCACCACCACTGCCCGGCTCTCAATTCCCCTTTCCTAAGAAGAAAAGAAAATGATAAAATCACATAGGCCAGATCATGGAACTTCTGTCTCTACTCGCCCTAGCTCAACTCTGTCCTCCTTGAAGCCTTATTGGGTTCCCTCCTTCCACAGCTGCCGGACTCACCAGCCGCTTCACTCAATGTCCCACTTCGCACTGTTGGGCTTTCATCACCCGAGGATCCCGTTTCCCCAGCAAAATGGTAATGCAACAATAATTAGCGCTAACTGATTGCCTCCTATCAGTTATACAGTTATAGCAAAACACGCTTTTACCTGGGGCCGTTTATCCCTCATAACAGCGTTGTGTCTTCACATCTATTATATGCTATTGTGGCACTGGACTGACTTGCCCGGGGTCATCCAACTAACAAACATAATTCTATCAAATCTATACTCTTTTGTATGGTTGCCTCGTGAATTTTATTCAAGCTCTTAGAAATGGCTTACCAGGGCTAATTAACTATATGCGTTTACCTTCACAAAACTGCCCACACATCAAGCTGAACAGAAAGCTTAAGCCTGGCCGATTTTCCAATCTGACTGTGTTCCAGGAAGCACAGCTACTGCAGACAGAGCCTTGTTATCTTAGCTTTGGCTGATGAAGCAAATGCTGCATACAGTGTCAATCATGGGCCATTTATTTCTGTAGGCTGAGAAATCCGAGACGAAGATGCTGGCGGGGTTCTACTGAGGTCCCTTCCCAGCTTGCCAATGATCACCCTCTTACCAACTCACATGGAGGAAAACCAGCTCTGGTTCTTTTGGCAAAGGCATTAACCTCATCATTTCTCTATACTCACAAGGTCATCTAAACCTACTCACTCCCCAAATAACCTACCTTTTAATGTTATTACAATGGGGGCCAGGTATTCAGGATTTATATGAATAGGAGGGCATAAACATTCAGTCCATGATACCCCAAAGCAGGTGCCTATCCAGAAAGACAGCCAGGTGCTCATTACGCTATTTGAACATCCCTTCTAAAAATGTTTTTTTTTAAAATTTTGAGATAGGATTTCTCTGTGTAACAACCCTGGCTGTCCTGGAACTCTGTAGACCAGGCTGGCCTCGAGCACACAGAGATCCGCCTGCCTCTGCCTCCTGAGTGCTGGCATTAAAGGCGTGCACTATCCACCCCCACACCTCCTTTCTAAAACTCTTAATATTAAAATTTCTTCACCATTTCTCCTACTCTGCTTTCCTGCTGTGGTGCTAAATATACCAGGACCCAAACCAACACAAGGCAGCCATGCTGCTGACTGGCTTGTCCTCGGGCTCACGGTCAGCTACCTTTCTTCCACAGCCCAGGCCCACCAACCCAGAGATGGCATCACCCATAGTGGACTGGGACGTCCTGTGACAATGAACAAGGAAGAAAGAGCCCTACAGACATGCCCGCAGTCCGATCTGATGGAGTCAGTTGAGGCTCCTTCTTCCTACGTATGTCAAGCATGATTAGCTACCAAGCCACTGTAACAGTGTGAAGAGTTAGGATCCACTTAGCAGGCACCAAACGCTGCTGGTAGAGCGGCTGCCAGGTGAGAGTAATGAATTCGGGGTTCTTTCTCTTTGCTAACTTGCAGCACACGATTTCTTGCTCTTCCATGTAATGAAACCACACTAAGGGGCCTCCCAAGATGCCGGGGACGCCTATCCAGACCCCAGCCTCTAGAACAGTGGTCCTCAACCTTCCTCACACTGTGACCCTTTAATACAGTTCCTCATGTTGTGGTGACCCCCCAACCATAAAATTTTTTCCTTGCCACTTCACTACTGTAACTTTGCTACCGTTATGAATCATAATATAAATATCTATGTTTTCCAGTCATCTTAAGTGACCCAAATGGATGGGTCGGTCACCCAAATGGGTCGTGACCCACAGGCTGAAAACCATTGCTCTAGAACCACGGGCCTGCTGTTTATAAATGCATTCAGCCTGTGGCCTCCTCCTACAGCAGCAGAAAATGGACTAAGACACTGAGCAATGACATGGCCAGTCGTTACTACTTTGGGGCTCATGAAATTACCCAATTGAGCAGAGCCTGGCTGGGACGACACAGAGAAAGACAGAGATAGATAAGACAAGGTCGGCCTCCATTTCTCCATTTCCAGAGGTTTGTGTCTGTCGGACGTGTGAGAATAGCCTAACCGGGGGAGAAGCAGAGGAGCTGCTGACAGACGATCTGCAGGTGGACCCGGAAGATTTATGTGTGAGGCTGTCTGGGTTCCAGGGTCACATATGCGGATCTTGGGAGAGGCAGGCCCCTGCACTGGGCTGGATGGAGTACAACGGAAAAACCAGAAGTCAAGCACCGACACGCTGGAGAGCCAGAGGCGTCTGTACCCTGGGAAGAGCTGAGAGTAACGGCTGTTCTCTTTAAGCACAGCACAAGGTTACTTGAGATGGGTTTGGTGTGGGCAGCAGCCTGTGCTAGGCTTCCTAGGAGAGCCACTGCAGCGCACACCCGCGCCTCCTGAGAGCCAAGGTTATCAACCCAGGGAAGGGCTCTCTGGGCTCTTGCCCGGCTGTTCACCTCACTCTACTCTTAACGACCACGTCACAATAGAGGAAGCAGGGAGAAGGACAGGCTTCAGCCCACTCCTCTCTGTAACAGGAGCCCCCGAGCTCCTTTAAATCTGAAGGAAGCAAGCCACTATGCCGTGGAGGTTTACAGCCTGCTTCTTCCCAAGGAAAAAGGCGGTTTTACAAAGGATGGAGAGGCTGAGAAACGGGGAGGAAGAAACCACCACACACACACAAGGATGGTGCAACTTCTGGAATAAGTCTGTAAAGGACATTAAGCATGGAGGAAGGAGGAAAACACTGGTGGCAGAGGAAGGCATGTTTATCCAGCCTTCTCTTCCTCACTAGAAGCACACTTGTTTGGAGCAGGCGCTGTTAAACTCTTTCCCCCTCAAGACTCCTTTCCACCCAAAAATTCCATCATAAAAAGCCATAAAACACAGGTATGCAAACCAAATAGTGACTGACAAAGGATAAAGAAATTTATTTTAAAACTATTTTTTATAGAAATGCAATTTTGGTACAGCTACAATTTTATCATTTATTAAAGATGAAAGCAAACTTGTATACTAGGAAGATGCTTATTTTTACAGAATAAAATGTATATAATTACGTCTTGGCTAAAATCCCCCCGCCCCCAACCAGAGACAGGGTTTGTCTGTGTAGCTTTGGTGCCTGCCCTGGAACTCGCTCTTGTAGACCAGGCTGGCCTCGAACTCACTAAGATCCCTTGCCTCTGCCTCCTGAGTGCTGGGATTAAAGGCGTGCACCACCACCGCCCTGCCGGCTAAATTCTCAATATGCTTAATGTAGAACACCGTCAATGTTTTTCAGCCAACTGCTCTGTTTATTTTATAATCATTAGCTGAGAATGATACTTCATTTAAATACATGTACGTAATTGTAGAAGTGTGTTTAGGAATATTTAGAAATTGCTGGAAATCCTATACTAATTTTGAGAAAATTCAAGCCACAATTTGTGTGTGTGCGCATGCATATGTGTGTGTGTGTGTGTGTGTGTGTGAGAGAGAGAGAGAGAGAGAGAGACAGACAGACAGACAGACAGACAGACAGACATCGGGTGTCCTGTTTTAGTGCTCTCTACCTTATTTCATTGAGACAGGGTCTCTCCCTTAACATCTCATCCCAGCTAGGCTGGAAGCCAGCAGGTTCCCAAGAACATGCTGTCTCCTTCCCACACATGGCCACGCCCAGACTTTTTAAAGTGGGTACTGGAGACCTAAATTCAAATCCTCATGTTTGCACAGCCAGTGCTCTTTTTACCCACTGAGTTCTCTTCCAGTCTGCTGGCAGCAATTTTTAAAATCAAATATTCCGCAACGCACTGCAGAGATAACTATTTCAGTACTTACATACTGAAGAACGAAGGTCAGTAGCAAGATACTAAGTCTCTGTTTTCCATAATGAAACCACAATGTTTCTAAAAGAGCAGACTGGACATACAATAGTCTTGAATTTGGGCATCCACTGGCACCGCATGGCACAGCAACATGTGCCATGCAGAGAATGCCTGTCACATGTTCAGAACCAAGGCTGCACAGAACTGAAACATTTCGGGCAAGCGCTGCCAAAAAAACACCCTGGAATCATTCAGGGTTTGGTTTTGAATCAATGTTTGGTCATTGTGCATTCAGAAACAGCGTAGTGTTGCCAAACTTTTCACAGCCCCAACATTGAGTTGCATGACCTGCAGGTTAAGAAGCTGGGGCTTTGTGAACAAATATATGTGCATAATTACAAACACCAAGTGCAACATAGGCGAATTCTAAGTACGAGAGGGCCACTAAGGGAGCTGGGGGTGGTGGAGAGGTTGAGAGTACTGTGAGAACCTGACATTTCACACCAGCCCAGCCGTTCTCCAGCCAATGCAGCAGCTTCAGTTTTACCAGTCTTGCAGCCTAGGCCAAAGCCCACGTTCTGCGGGGACCGTATAGAAAATGTTTACTGCCTAAAAACGAAGGGTGATAACAACGGTATTTTAAGGTTCCTCCTGGACTTGCAAGCACCCCGATCAAACACTGGTCAGAGCAAATGTGTAAAGGAACAAAAGCCTGCTGCTACTGGACATTTCTTCACCCTCACATTGGCTAACAATCTAAGAAATCCAACTCGTTGGTAGATGGTCTTAAGGTCTCTGAAAATCTTAAGAATCTACATGTTCCCAGTTCACCTCTCCTGACCCCATTTCCCCCAATTCTGGTGGTCAGACAAAAGCCAGTATTCTGGGGGAACTTGTAAAGTCCATTCCTCTCTACCAAAGGAGCCTTTTCCTGATCTCTTATGCCTGCCTGCTTGCCTGCCTGCTTGCCTGCTTGCCTGCTTGCCTGCTTGCCTGCTTGCCTGCCTGCCTGCCTGCCTGCCTGCCTGCCTGCCTTCCTTCCTTCCTTCCTTCCTTCCTTCCTTCCTTCCTTCCTTCCTTCCTTCCTTCCTTCCTTCCTCTTTTGCCCTCTCTTCTGCCCACTTTGTCTTTCCCCAGGTCTCCTCCTCCTCCTCCTCCCTTCTCTCTCTCTCTCTCNACACACACACACACACACACACAGACTCAAGCACCTGTGCACATGTCATGTATATACCACATATACCCAAGGGATGGGGACCTTTTGTGTAGGCTTTATAAGACTAGAAAGATAAGGATTAGAGAAATGAGTCAGTGGTAAAGAGAACTAGCTGCTTTTGCAGAGGATCTGAGTTCAGTTCACTGCACTTACATCAGGTAACTCACAATTGTCTATGAGTCTTGCTCCAGGGTTTCCAGTGCCCTCTTCTCGTCACTGTGAACACTACACTCATAGGCACAAAACTGCACACAGACACAGTTATAAATAAATAAATAAATAAATAAATAAATAAATAAATAAATAAAATTTTGGTAAGACTAGAAAGTTGCAGCCCTCCATCAGGACTTGCAGTCCTCCAGACTGTCCCTGGGAACAACCAGGTCTAACACAAGCCAATTAGTCATCCTGATAGAGGTCAACACAAACTTCCAATGCTTTAGCACAGCCGAAGCTGAATTTGCCCTGTTCAGTATCCAGTGTGACTCGGTAGAAGTGCTCCTCCAACCCCTGACTCTCTCTCTCTCTCTCTCTCTCTCTCTCTCTCTCTCTCTCTCTCTCTCTCTCTCTCTCTCTCTCTCTGCATCCCCTCCCCCCACCCCAGTCTGGTCATGTTTAGCCTACCACATTCTTCCTCTGGACACTTCCAGATGCCTCTGGCTGTCCTCTCACTTTTATCTACAATAAAAACCTCCTTCACCGTGGCACAGAGATGTCATGTCATCCGTTTACACGCTGACCTGCTTCCCCCTATGGAATTGATGCTGTGGTTCTTTAGGGCTTGAGTGATGCTTGGCCTCTAAGAGTAGCTGGGCTCCATTAAGTTAGGATCTGGCCTCTTCTAGTTCCCCTGACACAAAAGATGAGTGAATGCCAGTCCCAGGCCAGCCCAGGCTGTATCTGCATTTAAAGGAGCACTGTCATAGTGGATAATCCTTTTTAAACAAAACAAGTAAAAAAAAAAATTGCTGCAAACGGAGCCTCTTATAAACATCTGATCTCTTCAGTTGCAAAAGACCAGGCTTGACTATTCTTATTACCCAAGTCCTTAGTGTGCTGTGTCCACATTAAAAGTTAGGAACTCTCTCCCACCTGGCTGTACCTTTAAATAATGAAGTCAGTTGGTAATGTGCTTATACCATTCAAGACAGAAAAGATCACTTCCAGGCCTTTGGCTTTTAAAAATATATTTGGAGCGTATGAATATTTTGCCTGGATATAGGTATATCCACCACACGCATATCGCGTGTCCATGGAGGTCAGAAGAAGGCATAGGTTACAGTTGGCTGTGAGCCACGAAGAGGGAGGGAGGAATCTAAGCCAGGTCCTCTGTAAGAGCAGGAAGATGCTTAACTGCTAAGCCTTCTCTTCAGCCCCAGGCGGTTAGCTTTAAGACACCTCAGCAGTAGCAAGCAGCTCCTGAGCGGCAGGGGCCCTTACAGGGCAGGCAGGTATCTACAAGAGCTGATTCAGAGCTTCAAGTTGATTTATTATAATAATTAAGTCAACAACATCCCGCTACACTGCCACTTAAATGAGGTACCAATGTTGACTGTTCCTATAAAGACACGTTAGAATCAACAACAGAAAGAAACCTTCCCCGTGTGGATCCCAAACCAGAAGAGTTAGGACCATTGCCTGAACCACAGACATTTTATTACAGCCTCTCAACTATTCTGTGGGTTTCCTTGGCAAATGCATCTAATATTGCCCTCTGATCCACGCACTTAGGAAAGTCTCATGCCCTGGCTAATGACAGAGAGTGGGTAGGAAACAGAAGACCTGGGTGTATCTACTCTTCGTTGGCATACCCCGAAAGGACACACTGCTCACACCTTAGAGGCCTATGTGGGGTGGGCTGGCGTGATGCTAGTAGATAAGACAGTGTCCCTTTGCAGAAGTATCTTGTGGGCTTTGCAACAGAGCAAAGGAGTAAAGGTCACAAAGGGGACAGTGAAGGCAATGCCCAGAAGAGGTATTTCTATATGATCCCTGGCTGTCCCATCTTCTAATAGTCAAATAAAGCTGTAGATTCTGGTTATGGCCAATTTTATTATACCACACTTTATTTCAGGGGTCCAAAGTTGAAAAACATTAAGCTGGCTTAGTGGTCTCCGGTACTTGCAACAATTAACCCCCTTGCATTACTACCAAAGTGTTTCCTATTGCACCAAGAAATGTTAGGGACAGAAATGGCCCTTGTTTTTAAGTCATTCCCCAAGTTTCAGAGTATGTTCGGATCTGCATTTGTTTATATATTCTTCTGCATAAATGATTTGAGGTTACTCTTGCCTGGGGAAGCAGCATTTGGTAACAGATGGATTAATAATGGTGAGGTTATTTTATTTTTCTAGAAGGGGAGACAGTTTGGGGTGGAGGATGGAGTTAGAATTAGAGGGTGGGGAATTGGAGACTGCTCAACATTCCCTAATTAGTATTTCATCCCTGTGACGTTAGAATTGTGCACAAAATGAGTTTGTTTTCTGTTTTTCTCATGGCAAAAAAAAAAAAACTTTGGACTTTGGAATGAAGACGATGGCTCGATCTATCACTTTCAGTCCAGTGGTTCTCAACATCTGGGTCACAACCCCACAGGGCGCACACATCACATATTTATATTATGATTCATAACAGTAGCAAAATTATGGTTATGGAGCAGTAATGAAATAGTTTTATGGTGTGTGTGGGGGGGGTCACTACAACATGAAGAACTGTATTCAAGAGTCACAGCAGTCAGAAGGTTGAGAACCCCTGCTCTAGCTAAATGGAACTCTGAATGAGGGTGAAGCCAGGGCCCCTGCTCTAGGAGAAGGCACCCACACATGTGTACACAGGGACAGGGCTAGGTCAAAAACTCAAGTCCCGGCCAGAGCTTGGAGGCACACACTGGAGCAGAGCTGAGGCTTAGGCATCTTTTCTCAGCCTAACTCAAAGGCTTCGCTCTCCTCTGTCCTGACTGCAGCCTGTTTCCTGCGTCTGTGCCTGCCTGGAACCACGAGCTCCCAGTACTGCTGGGGCAATCGTACAGCCCTTTCTTCTACTTCCTTGCAGTAAGGACACAAGGAGAGGGAATGGGTGAATGGGAAGTGCACTCATTTGTGTTTCTGCCAAAACAGTATATCATGCAAAATCTAAAACAAAAATTTTAAGATTTTAAATTATACCCGTGGTACTAGCGGTAGTGTTTATAAAGAACGTATTTCCTGGAATTGGGATAGGTGGTATATATGGGTGTAGTGGTAGTGTTTATAAAGAAAGTATTTCCTAGAGTTGGTATAGGTGGTACATATGGGTGTTGCGGGATATTTACACAAACGGTATGAAGATGTGTCGCTCTTTTACCTTGCCTGCCTAAGGCACCTGCTTGGTTTACCAAAGAGCTAAATGGCCAATAGCTAGGCAGAACAGGTTAGAGGGGACTTCTGGGCAGAGATAGAAACTCTAGGAAGAAGAGAGGTGGATTTCACCAAAGAGATGCAGAGGGAGGCAGAGATACATGGTGGAGGAGAGGTTAAAAAAAAATAAACCACATGGCTGAATATAGATTAATATGAATGGACTGATTTAAGTTATAAGAGCTAGTTTTTAATAAGTCTACGCTAAAGGCAAACTTTTGTAATTAGTAAAATGTCTCCGTGTCATTATTTGGGAGCTGGTGCTCCCAAAGAGAAAGTCTGACAACATATGGGAATTGGGAGTATGGCTTAGTTATGAAACTCATGCTTAGCTGGCCTGAATTCCTGGGTCCCATCCCCAGGAACCGTCGTCCAAGAGAATATTCATCACTGTAACATTAATACTATGTATGTAATGAGTATAAATATGATCTACTATATTCAAATGTGTAAATAACATAAATATATTGTATATAATATATACACGCATATAAATGTACATAAATTAAATATATACACATATATGTAAATATATTTACAGGGTGCTTTTTTTCATGTCCCAGGAGAAACATAAAAGGAATGAATGCCCGCAAGCATGAGTCAGTATAAACAGGCTTATCAGAGCTTAGCTCAACAGCAGACACACACACTGGCTAATGTACAATGTGTACCCTCGAAGTCAACTGATCTAAATTTAGGACAGGAATTTAACCTTTCGCACATGCATCCGAACATATTTTAACTTCCAAATATATACAAGGTTACAGGAAGTGGGCTTCAAATACACTTTCCTTTATACATCAACAGATTGCTGGTCGCTCTTACTTCACAATCGCCAGGTCTTACACGCGACATGGGCAGCCGACTCTTCCTTCCTCTCCTGAGAGGCTAGAAGAGCTGCAGCCCCAAGTGATCTTGATTATTGCCAAGCTGAAGATAGGGAAGCCCTCCGGGAGTGCTGAGCAATATCTACAGACTGCCTCATCCTCAAAGGAAGCTCCTAACAAAAGCCATGCTAACCATAGCTAAGCACCCAGAATGCAAAGCAGTCTCCACCTCCTAGCAGGAGACAGAGAGAAGCCTACTTCCATTGTCCTTTAATCCTGCCTCTGAGGCCAACAGCTGTAGGCTTTCACTCACCCGATTAGTTAAAAGTTCTTATTTAGAAGATATTTATTTTAAAACAAAATGAAACCCCAACAGCCCAATAGAAATTCCACAATGACAGAAATTATAACCAACTGTCCTAAGGTTATGTTAATAATGGAATAATGATGGATTGTTAAGAAAGGCAAAAGAGCCATCAAGAACTTCCTTCGGTTTTATATCTTGTTTACGTTCCTGCAGAACAACCCATTAGTAATATCGGCTTCTTCTTAAGGGCCCAGTCCATCCTCGTGATTTATGAGAGTGAAAAGCCTGTGGCTAGCAGTATGGACGGCACTGGCCACCATGGTGTTACCCTTGTCAACTGAGCATTTAAACTCGGTCTTTCCCTCATTTAGCAGCTAAGTTTCATCACAGCACTTACAATGTTTAGACGTGGTATTTATCTTACATTGCTTGATGGGCGAGACCCTCAGGAGAGAGTGAACTCTTGCTCTTCAAAGAAAATTGGGAAGCATATCAAGAAATTTACATGCGAAGCGAGTCAGCAAGCCTTCTGGTAATGTGGGCTTCAGCAGCATGCCGCTCTGGCTAAAACCTGGTGCCTACTGCCTAATTCAAGTGTGGCATTGGGAAACTGCTTAGAGCTTTTGTCTTAACCCTTGTCAGCTCTAATGGAGAAGAAGCATTTCTATCATAAGATTGTGTAAGACTTTAATAACTCAAATGAAGTAGGTAGGATGCTGTGAACAAATTATCATGCTACATAAGCAATCTTTTCCAACACGTCACACAATTAACCTTAGAAGTCAATTACTGTATCCATCTGCCCTTTACTGGGTGTCTAAAAATACGTCATTTTCCGAAAGAGAATCTGTCTTTTGGGATGCCACTTTTGAGGTTAGCAAGAGCTATCACAGGCATGACTGAATGTCTGGGATTCACTTTTTGTGTCTCTTCCTACAATATCAAGTGTCTGAGTCCCCAACATGTGTTTGCTGAATTTCTCACCTACCTGTGACCTAGCAGCGGTATGCCTAGAATCTGCCTCTTAGGCATCTGTCTCCTCACAAGTCACGTGTCACACTCTTCTCTAACCACCGTTGTCTTCCTTAAAGTCGTACATAGAGACATTATTTTGACAGGGGCCCTAGATCAAGGGCTTAACTTCTAGAGGACACTTATTTTTTTTCCTCCAATAAAACATCATCCAGGGCTGACAAGACAGACTGGTGGGTAAAGGCATTACTGCCAAGTCTGGCGACTGGAATTCAATCCTCAGAGCTCACATGGTGGAAGGAAAGAATTGACTTCCCCCAGCTGTTTGCTTCCTGTGGCTTGTGTGAATCTACTCGTCTACATAAAATAAACAAGTACACAAATATATAACCCACCCAAACTTTCATGAGAGTCCTCTGATCACAATTTGTATTATTCACAAACCAAATGAAGCCCATCTTGGTTATAACACTAGTGACATAAAAAGCTGAGGAAGGAAGGTGGCAGGTTCAAGACCTGCCTGGGTAACTCAGGGAGACCTTGTCTCAAAATAAAAAGGTAAAAAGAGCTGGTGGCACAATGTCTTTAATCCCAGCACTTAGGAGGCAGAGGAAGGCAGAGTCTTTTAAGTTCGAGGCCAGCCTGGTCTACAAGAGTTAGGTTCAAGGCAGACCCCCCAAAACTACAGAGAAACCCTGTTGAAGAAAAAAAAAAGGTGGTCATGTCAGAGGAGCATCAGGTGGCAACTGACTTTAGGAGTTTAACCATCAGAATGCAAGGCACAGATGGGAGAACCTCAGCTAGGCAAGGCTCTGAGGGCTTTAACTCTAGAATGCATCCTGTTACCCCTAGGCCTTTACATATTTGCCGCTGCCATTTTTCTCTGGTATCTGGCTGGGTGTGAATGGGAGTGGGGAAATCCCACTGCCTTTGATCTAGTGCACTATCTCATGAAAACATCCTTTCCTACTGGGTGTTTTTTCAGATTTATTTGTTTATTATATGCACAGTGTTCTGCCCGCATGTATCCCTGCATGTCAGAAGAGGGCTCCAGATCTCATTATAGATGGTTGTGAGCCACCGTGTGGCTGCTGAGAACCTGAGAACTCAGGACCTCTGAAGAGCAGCCAGTGCTCTTAACTCCTGGGCCATCTCTTTAGCCCTTTCCTGGGCATTTTTACCTGTGGATTATTATGAAGATGATTTCCTCTTACTCTGTACTGTCTAACCGAAGTGATTATTTTAAGCAATAATAGTGTTTGTTTAAATAGAACTTTAATGATTAAGGGTTTTTAACAAATCTAGTAAGGCATTATGATAGAGGTTAGTTTCGTGGGAAAATTAATATAGGTAAAAGCAGGATATGATGTTGCCCCATCCCTGATAAAGCAGAGGCTGCAGAGGATAGAAAATAAGAAAAAGAAAACATCACACAACTAGGACTTATGTGTTTCTCTTGAGAAGCCATGTAGACCGTGGTTTAGGTTAATGATAAAAGAAAACAACCGAGTCCCAGGAGTTAGTTCCAGTTCTTTACGACGCTGGGAAACGTGTTCATGGG
Organism: Alexandromys fortis; assembly: GCF_014885135.2. NCBI lineage: Eukaryota > Metazoa > Chordata > Mammalia > Rodentia > Cricetidae > Alexandromys > Alexandromys fortis. The sequence goes on from NW_026067908.1 coordinate 11,278,787, forward strand.
TCTCAGTGTGCATCGTAGCTAAAATGGAGTTTGAAATGATGACTCATGTAACTAAAAACCAAAGAACTGAGCTGGGCAGTGGTGGCGCACACCTTTAATCCCAGTACTCGGGAGGCAGAGGCAGGCGGATCTCTGTGAATTTGAGGCCAGCCTGGTCTACAAGAACTAGTTCCAGGATAGGCTCCAAAGCTGCAGAGAAACCCTGTCTCAACAAACAAACAAACAAACAAACAAAAAAATCAAAGGACTGGATGGTTAGTTAAGGTAAATGGATAGGACTTTAAAATATTAAAAATGAAACTAGCAACTTGGCTTTCTGGCAATTATAAAAACTACTGCCTATGTAAATTGTTATGGTAGAAAGGCTCCTGATCTATGAGGAGTCTCAGAGATAAAATTTTAACTGTATGTGGGTTCTTGGGATAATTTGCTTTTCACCCGTAACATATAAAATGTTTAATCATTCAAGGAATGTGGGAAACATACTGGTTTTTTTTTTAATTTGTATTCATTGTAATCATTCACTTAAAAAGTAGAATGTAGCCAGATTTTAATATTTACATTACATGAAAGATTCTGCTGGGGGTATTTAAGCTGTAAGGGGAAAAATAAAGAAGTTAGAAGGAAAACACCAGGAAAGATGCAGAAGGAGTCGTCAGGGGTAGTGCGGAGGGAAGACATCAGGGAAGCAGAAGAAGGGAAATAGGGTTAAAGGAACAAAGCAAAAAAGAGAACAGAGAAGAATAAGGACTGAACCAATAATAAAGGAGAAGCTTTTCCCCCTAGCTGATTCTGCATCTCATTCCCAGTCTCCCTGACCTGCAGAAGGTCAGGGCCCCTGCAGGGGTGATTCAATGGGTAAAAGTGCCTGCTTCCAGAGTTCAATCTCTAGGACCTACAGGGTGAAAGGAGAGACCTGACTTCTGTACATTATCCTCTGACATCTATGCAATACATATAAAGATAAATAAATGTAAGGGAAAGATACTTTTAAGGGGAACTTGAGCTGGGACTATAGCTCAGTTGGCAGAGTTCTGATGCTGCACGCTAGAGACTCTACATTCACAGTATCTATCTAGGTATGTACCTAGATAGAGGGATTGAGAGGTGAATAGAGAAATTTAATCTTGCATGATTTTGGCATAGTGTAATTGCCCATAAACCTTTTCTGTTTCAAAAATGGTATATCATTAAAAAAAAAATTCAACCTCATAAAACTCTAACAAAGGGAACAAGTTAAGTGAATTGCAGGAGAAAGGAGGGGGAGGATACAAGGTAGGTCACTGTGCTCTATTATCGGTAGCTACAGGACTCCCCCTAAGCCCTGGATAAATTTGAAGACGTAAGAGAACATCTAAACAACATGATTAGGGTTCCCTAATCTCTTAGCTGGGTAGTTCCGGATGGGAAATTTCTTTTGAAAGTAGTTTTAATTTTTGGAGAATTTCATTCAAAGCATTTGACCTCATTCATCCCAACTCCCAACTTCTAGTGCTTGTGGTTTTACAACAACCCAGCAAATCAAATCTGTGCTGACTGTCTACTCCTGGATGCAGGGCCGCCCACTGGCGTGTGGTCAGCCTGCTAGGGATCACATGCTTACAGAACAATGATGCGACCAATTGTCCATTGCTCCCCAGTTAGGGGTAGGAGCTCATGAACTGCCCTCTCCACGGTAGAATAACACTGTGCAGACAATGGGAGCTGTGACGTCAAAGGGCAGTGGCCCTGTCATGTCCAGATGATACTGTTTACTGCCAGTCCCTCACAGCCTCTGGCTCTTGAAATCCTGCTGCACCTCTTTACTCCAGTTTCTAAGCTTAGGGGGTGTATGTTACGGATGTCCCATTTGCGGTTGAGCACTCCGATGACATTTGATTCTCTACCACTTGGACCAGATCTGAGTTTCTGCATCAGCCACTGTCCACTGCACAAAGAAACTTCCTCTGATGAGGTATGACATGTGCACTAATCTACAGGTGAAGGGAAAGAAATTAAGGCAGTAGTTTGACATTATATCCATTTAGCACCCACTGGTTCTCAACCTATGGGTCATGACCCCTTTGGAGTCGAATGACCCTTTCACAGGAGCTGCCTATCAGATATCTTTTTTTAATTTTTTAATTTTTTTTTTTTGAGACAGGGTTTCTCTGCAGCTTTGGCACCCTTCCTGGAACTAGCTCTTGTAGACCAGGCTGGCCTCGAACTCCCAGAGATCCGCCTGCCTCTGCCTCCCGAGTGCTGGGATTAAAGGCGTGCGCCACCACCACCCGGCCTCCTATCAGATGTCTTACATATCTGATATTTACACTATAATTCATAAGAATAGCAAAATTACAGTTATGAATGAGTAACAAAATTAATTCTATGGTTGAGGTCAACACAACCCGAGGAACTGTATCAAAGTGTCACAGTGTTCTGAAGGCAGAGAACCACTGCTCTAGTGAAATGGTAATAGATTCAATTCCAGAGCCAAGGGTTCTTGGCCAGATTTCCAGTAACAGGCTTGTGTCTTCTGCTGTGAAGCAAGTCTTCCAGCCAACCAGAAAACAAGTGGTTGCGTCACTAACATTTGTGCCACTGCTGCAAACACAGGCATACCTGGCCTTGCTGGTCTTTATACGTCACAGAATTCACAACCGGTAAGACTGCTAGCATCTTTTCCCCCTCATCGGCCTACATGGTGATATTCTAGGACTATGACAACTAGTCAGCAGAGAGGACACTTCCTAGTCACCATGATTTGTCCATGCTGTGGGACCAAAGTATGCGATGACTTCAGCGACAGGGTCTTACATCAAACTGTTGTTGTTGTGCATCAAAGAATCTGTATTGGGGGGGTTCTCTTGAACACCTCTAACCAAATACTGGAGGCACAGTATCCTCTATCTGGCAAGGAGCTTTTAATTTGAAAATCTATAGATTTGGGGATTAGCATAATCCTCTGTAGGAGCACCCTAATTAAGTATGTGCACATACCTCTGTGTGTGTGTGTGTGTGTGTGTGTGTGTGTGTGTGTGTGAACCATAACACAGGTTTCCATAATACTTCTTCAAACATCCTGTTAGTTATCCCTTCTCACCTCTTTCCTTGTCCCTACATATCTCCTGCTCCCTATCCCTTAAGATTTTCTCCTTCTTCTGCCCCTGCCCCTGGTTTCCTGGATTTGACAGTTACTTCAAGTTAAATACACAGATCTAAAGATTCAAGACTAAGATCCACACGGGTGAAAACACACAACGTTTGTCTTTCTGGGTCTGGGTTATCTCACTCATACATTTTCTAGCTCCATCCACTGTCGGAGCCTGTTTGAAAGTCACGTGTAGGCTGCTATAATCCACTCACCTGAATATTCCACTCACTGAGAATATTTCAGTTTCTCGTCATGTCCAAATAAAATCCCACTGTGTATAGGTAACACATTTTCTTTTTTAAAGCTTTTATTTTATGTGTGAATGTTTTGCCTGCATGGTTGTCTGCTTATTGTTTGTGAGACTGGTGCCCATAGAGCCCAGGAGAGGACAACACTGGATACACTAGAACTGGAGTTACGGACAGTTAGTTATGGGTGCTGGGAATTGAACCTAGGTCCTCTAAAAGAGCAGTCAGTGCTCGTAACTGCTGAACCATAGCTTCTGTTCTCTGAAGAGTTAGACCAAGAAGAGAGGAGGTTAAACAGACCCAGAGACTCAAGCAGTAGCTAACCAGGCATAGGTGCAGGGCTCAGGCTGGCAGGAAACCATCTATTTGCTCTGGCCTTCCGTTGATTCACTGTTAATTCCCATCTGAATGGCTTTTCTAGGCTTCCTACAGATTTGGTGCTTTTCATTCACACATTCAACCAACTTTTAGTGACTGCTTACCTTCACCACACAGCTGGTTGAATAGAGTGAACGACACAATCCCCAGGGGACAAATGGGAGAATGGTGTGGTGGGGGCCTAGAAAAAAAATGTAACCCCCTCCCACCCCCACCTTTAGGTTTCTTCCAGTCTGGACAAGTCTGAAGCTCGAGAATACCTTACTAAGATATCACACACAAAACCAGAGCCTGGAAGCTACCAGATTTTGGAAACATGAATATCAAGATTTGTTGATGGAAGCTGCTCATTCGTTTCTCAACCTCCCAGACTTGTTTCCCAGCTGCCCAGACTCCTGAAATAACCACACAGAAACTATATTAATTAAATCACTATTTAGCCTATTGGTTTTAGCTCCTTATTGGCTAGCTTTTATATCTTAATTTACCCCATTTCTATTAATTTGTGTATTGCCACGTGGGTGTGGCTTACTGGCAAGGTTCCATTAGGTGGTAGGGCTACATGGCTTCTCCTGACTCCGCCTTCTTTCTCCCAGCATTCAGTTTAGTTTCCCCAGTGGCTCTATTCTGCTAAGCCACTGGCTTGACTGCACTCAGAGAAGAATTTGGAGTGGTAATATCAGCTAAATATGTATTTTTTTTTATAAAGCCCCCATGTTTCCTTTTTAGTATGTTCCAGTGAATGACATCTTTCAGGTAAAATTTCCTAATAATTTAGAAAACTAAGAAAAATTACGAGAATAGATATAAGTCATTTATTTAAAAAAAAGTATTGAGACACTTTCGGGACCAGAAACATATTTAGACCCCTATATCTTTAGGAGTGGATTAAACTGAGCTGACACAGAAACTGCTGTCCGTGAAACATACTGAATTTGAGTCCTAGCAAGCCAATTGCCTATTAAAACAAAGAAACACATACAAACAAAAATAATCCTCAGAAGAACAGAATCCAAGTTTTTTCGTAATAATCAAGATGAAACTTGTATATTTTTTGACATATCAAGAAAACTGTAAGTGTGTTACACTTTTCATAAAAAGATGCTACGCATAATGAATTTCACAAGTTCAGGGGTAGGCAAGGTGGCACAGCAGAAAAAGGCACCACGAAAGCCTTTTGACTAGAGTGTGATCTCAGAAAGCCTTGTGAAGGCAAGAAGGAAAAGCAACTCCACAAGGTTGTCTCTTCTGACCCTCTACGTGTGCCGCCACCGCCACCACTCCAAACAATATTAAGAAATGACTTTTCAATTTTTGAGACAGTGTCTTACTATGCAGGCTGGCCTGGAATTCACTAGGCAAACCATGTTGGCCTTGAACTCTGAGATCCGCTTCTGTCTGTAGAGTGCTGTGACTAAAGGTGTGAGCCACTATGCTCAGTCAAATAATGTTTTAGAGGTCAGACTCATTTAAAGACCCTAAAGGTAGCTATTATAATTGTGCTCAAGTTTGTAAAATAAATAAGCTTATTAATTGTGAAAAAAGAAATAGCAGAAAATTTTTTTAAAAAATGGAAATCTTGGAACTGAAAAGTACACAATCTAAAATTTAGAAATATATGTACTGGAGATTTAATACAGAATTAATTGAGCTAAGGGCAAACTTAAATATAGATCAATAAAAGTGGTGTAATCTGAAGATTAGAAAGGGAAAAAAGAAACAGGCGGAGAGGGAGACGGGGTCATGTGGTTCTGGTAAAGAGGAGAGCAGCACGTGTCCATGTAATCAGGGACCCAGGGAAGCAGAAACACATAGTGAAAAAAGATAGCTGAAGAAATAATGGCCCCCAGATGCCTGCATTTGATGAATGACATACACACACAGGTCCAGAAAGCTCAGCACAAGTTAAACAAAAAACAAAACAAAAAACCCCACCACACCAAAACCCCAAGCAAAATAAATGTAAAAACTGTTGTGCCTAGTCAGTCACAATCAAGTTTCTAAAAAGGAGAGAGAGAGAGAGCGAGAGAGAGAGCGAGAGAGAGAGAGAGAGAGAGAGAGAGAGAGAGAGAGAGAAGAAAACCTAGAGATCAACCAGAGGAAAGAAAAAATAAAACAAAAAACATATGTAAATAACAATTTTCACTGATTGATGATTAGGAGCTAAGGCATCTGGCAAAGAGCAAAAAGCTTCCAAAAAAACATTAAAAGAAAAATGAGGAGCGAGCCGAGGAGATGGCTCAACTGTGGAGAGCACTTGCTGTTCTTGCGGAAGGCCAGGATTCCGTTTCTAAGACCCAGGCTCACGAGAGCCTTTACCTCTGGCTCCAGGGGCTCTTCTGGCCTGCGTGGGTACCTGCACACAAGTGGTACATACACACATACTCAGGTACATACACATAAAATATTTTTTAAAGGGAAAGAAAAAGTCAAACCAGAATTTGGTTTGTTGTCCCCCAGCTACTGTGGATGTCCTGTACCCAGGTGCAGGTCACAGAGTCAGAAGAACAGATGAGTGACCGGCCTACCAGCTGAACTGCCTCACTCCCCAGAATTTGGCTTGAGTCAAAAACACCCGAGTTGGGGCTGGAGAGATGGCTCAGCGGTTAAGAGCATTGCCTGTTCTTCCAAAGGTCCTGAGTTCAATTCCCAGCAACCACACGGTGGCTCACAACCATCTGTAATGAGGTCTGGTGCCCTCTTCTGGCCTGCAGGCATACATGTAGGCAGATATTGAATACATAATAAATGAATAAATTTTTTTTTTAAAAAAAAAATCTAAGGGAAAAGAGGAGGTGGGGAATTTTCATGAGGAAAAAACAATCAGGATTTGTCTCCTGGATGTCCACACTCAAGGAAAAACAAGACGTGCTCTGGACGCCATCTGTCCGTGCCTTTACAGAGAATGGAGGGCACTGGCCACGTGAGTATGTAAGTTAGACAAGAGCTTCTCCTCTTGACGTCAACATCTGCGAATACAGCAGCTTAAAGGAAGCATAGCTGCCACGTCTTCTGCAGTTTGTAATGCAAAACAGACAGCAATGAGCATAAAGGGCAGAGCTGTGGAAAGCGCCTATAAAATTACAAGGGTAAAAGTTTTGGGCAGAATACAAACTTTTAGCTGACAAAAAATTAAAGAGTATTCATTATAATCTCTAGGGCATTTCCTCTCAAAATAGATAAGAAATGTAGCTGAAAAGATGAAGTGGATTGACTTTATTTTAACTTAACAATTTGGGGCTAGAAGTTTAGCTCAGTGGTAATGTACCTAAACTATCATGCCTGAGGCTCTGGGTTTCATCCCCCAACATCACACACAAATTAATTAATTAAAAGTCAAAAAAGAGGGCGGAGGTGCTAAGAAGGAGCAAAAGGGAGGATAATGAAAGAAATTGTTCACCCAAATTTAATAATCTCACTATCATATTAGATGTGAAGTGGTTAAAGACCTCCAGAAACTCTCAGTTTGAAGGAGAAATGTGAGCAGACTTGGTGGTATATACCTGTAATTCCAGCAAGCTGGAGGCCCGGGGTATGAGGGTCCCCCCTGAGCTCCAGGCCGGCTTGGGATTACATCATAAGGACAAACATTTTGTGTCTAAAACCAAAAGAGCAAACTGGGGGAAAAAAATGTTTTAAGTTAGGTTTTTTTTTTTTTAAAGGTCGATATCACCTACAAGTTCTAATAGATACATTTATTTGTATCCATTAGACATCAAAAGAAAATGCTTGTCATTATGATGTTCTAAAAAGAAAAAAAGGCAGAATAGGGAGGAAAAGGAAATGCCCCGGAGAGGGTATTACAAGCAAGGGCAAGGAACTTGGGGCTGCGGGGAGGGGTCGGCATGAACACCAGGTAATAGACTTCAAGGATGATCCCACCCTAGAAAAGAGTCAGCATATTTCCCAGTGCCACGATTCATAATTTAAGAAGACATAATAACACACACTGTGTATATGCCAGTAACGAAACTTTCCATCACCTAGAAATCAGAGACACGCATCTTTGACCCAAGAACTTGGGATGACTTAAGAGGCAGGAGGACCTGTGACTTTACACCAACCTGGTCTACATAGCGATTCCACGGGACCCTGTGTCAAAAACAAAACAAAATTGACAACCATAACAACGAAGATAATCTAGGGAGCAAGGCAAATCAAGCTCCAAGGACGAAGACAGGCTCAGACCAACAAGGTAGCAACCGTGCTGTCCTGAAGATTCACAGTAACCCTAAAGGTCAACCAAGAAGATGGAAGGGGAGGGGCTAGAGCTGGTTCAGGCAGTCATGAGCACCTGCTGCTTTGACAGAGGACCCAGGTTTGGTTCCCAGCTCCCATATAGGAGTTCACAAATACCCATAACTCCAGCGCTAGGGAACCTGTGACTCTTCTGAATTCTACAAGCATACAACTTTATACAAAGCAAGCAAACACTCATACGCATAAAATCAGAACAAATATATTTTTAAAAGATGAAAATCACTGTTTCCATATTCCTGTTAGTTATAAAAATGAAGATCACAAAATTAGCAACATGGAGGCCATGGGTGGCCTTGAATAGAGCCAATTTTAGGACTAGGAAATTGTTTGGATGGGCTATGCTGTCAAGAAAGAAACGGGAGTGTAGGTGGAGAGTGATTCTCTCTCTCTCTCTCTCTCTCTCTCTCTCTCTCTCTCTCTCTCTCTCTCTCTCTCTCTCTGTGTGTGTGTGTGTGTGCATGCACGCACGTGCACGTCTTTGTTTTAATGCAGAAGAGCAGGCTGTTTTCATCTGATGGGGAAGATCCCGAGGGCACAGAGAACTGCAGAAGGAAGAGCAGCATGCAGACAGCCTGGACCAACATCAGGTTTGCTTCCTGAACCCTTGGCTCACTCCCCACAGTTGCCCATTTAAATGATCTCCACGGTGCTCTAAAGCCACCGCTGCCGGCAACTGACAGCGCCTGATTCATTAATAACGAAGAGATTATTTGCCATTTTGTTAGGTCGATTATTAATATAAATAATTACAGAAGCAATTAAAAAAAAAAGACAGATGTCTTAGGGGATGGAGCCAGCACCTCAGAAGTTCTGCCTCCGTTTGTTTCTTCTTCCCTGCTTTGCCCCAAGGGAGCGTGTTTTGCTACTTTTGGGGCCACTTGCTCAAAAAATGTTTTTCTTGACTCAGATTCAACTTCACATAATGCCCTTGTGTGTGCATACAACTTAATGACTTGAATTACTCAAAGTGTGCATCCATGGGACAGGTCCCTCACAAGAATGTGTGGGGTGGAATTTTCTCCTGAGGCTGCTGCCACTGTCTCTTGGCAAGAACACTGCAGACAACAAACTAATCAAAGACTTAAAACACACTGTTAAGCAATTTAGACCCAGGCTCTGAGGGTTAATGCAAAGTCATAATGGGTAAAAGCAGGAAAAACAGTGCACCATAGAGAATTTTGTGGTCAGAGTCAAGAATCATGAAATGCTTTTTTTTTTTATTAGTGTTAATTACTTTGCTCCCTTAACTGAAGATATTAACAATGCATTAGATTTCCTGCCAAGTTCCATGATGTGCACAAATAAGATATGACTCTCAAGAAGATCTTATTAGCAAAAACAGACGGCAAGAACCCATGGGCTCTTTATCACTTTTCTTACAGGAAAGTGATAAAGAACTCATGGCAGGATTTTAGACAGGAGTGTGCGTGTGTTTGCACTTGCCCATGTCTGCATATGTGTGTGCAAACATCATTGTGCCCTAAATATAATGTAGCTCTTCTTCTAAAGATTCTGAGTTAAAACTGAGAGCAAAGGAGCTGGGGATACAGCTCAGCTGGTTTAGTTCTTGTGCAGTGTGCATGGAGCCCTGGGTCCCACTCCTAGTACTGCATAACACTGAGTGTAGGGACATACTCCTGTGATCCCAGCACTCAGGCAGCAAAGGAATCATTAGTTCAAAGTCATCACATAGCACATTTGTAACTCCATTTCCAGGGAACCTGGTACCCTCTTCTGGCCTCAAAGCACACATACGGTATACAGAAAAACACTCATGCACATAAAACACTTGTTTAAAAGTTCTTTTAGATATACTCAGGGGCGGGAGAAATGACTCAGTAGTTAAGAACGAGTACTGCTTCCACATTAGACCTAAGCTTGGCTCCAAGCGCCCATGTCAGGTAGCTCCAAACCACCTATAACTCTAGCTGAATGGAACATGATGCCCCCCGCTTCCACAGACACTACATGCTTGTCTGCTTGCTCGCTCTCCCTCTCCCTCATACACACATGCAAGAAATAAATTTAATAACAGCTGTTGTGGCATAATCTTTTTGCAAACTGTGAAGATGTGTCACCCTGATTAATTTACTAACAGCTGAATGACCAATAGCTAGGCAGGATTTCAGGGCACAGAGGAGGTTGGGAAGAGGAAGGCGGAGATGCCAGGAGAGACACAGAGTCAGCAGTATGGATAATACAGAGATGAGGTAATAAATTCACAAAGCAGAACATAAATAAATAGAAATGGTTTAAGCTATAAGAGCTAGTTAGAAAGAAGCCTAAGCTACCAGCCAAGCTTTCATAATTAACAATAAATGTCCATATAATTATTGAAGAGCTGATGGTCCCAATGAGAAGTCCAGCTACAAATGGTGTCCAACATGGGGACACACATTTCCACATAAGACCTGAAAAAAAACAGAATCAAACGAAGCTTCCTACTCCCGCAGTCTTTCATGTGGTCAGCGGTACAGAGACACATCTCCTGGTCACTGCCTGCAGGTTTGAGTCACCAATGCACAGTGGTTTAAAGTTTTGCTCATGCAGACATAAGAGATTGCAGAGAGGCAACAAAGCAGGTTCTGATGGGGAAAAAAGTCTAAACACGTTACGGTTTGTTTAGCAATGTGCTAGGCTTAAGAAAAAGGATATAGACAGTCATAAAAAAAAATCCAATAGCTTAAAGACAATAAAGTAGACTCTTCGAAGAGAAGTATTTTTTTTTAAAGAAGAATAAGCCATACAAGGATGGGAAATATTATAATACAGGGAGTTTGGACCTTATATGGTGCTTTGCTAATTTTGAATTCTTTGAATGCTAATTGACAGACAAAAGTTGCTGAGTGACACTGGATTGTGGAAGGGACTGCTGAGTTAAACCAACCTGTATTCATTAGAAATGCCTTAACTTTACAATGAAAGGGAAAATGCATTACATTGGGAAAGAGGTTATGCTTTTGTTTCCATGGGAAATGAAAGACTGTGGTTTCCTTCAAGGTTAATAGAGATCAGATTTGACTGGTGGAGATCTCCTGAGGATCTTGGCTACAGACATGGGGAGAAGAGCCAAGAAAGACTACAGGACAGGTGACATGTAAGCTGATCCCTCTGCATGGGAGCAGCTCTGAGATGAGATATGTTAAGCCTTGTTGGCTACAGAGTCCTCATGACTTATTACAGGCCATCCTTTCATAGGGCATGGATAGAGATGTATATTACAGTTTGACTGTATAGTCCAAATAAACTGATAATGTTGACAGATGTCTTTTACCTGCTCAAACATAAAAAAAAAATCATCTTTGACAGACTTGTGCACACCACACATTCCACATTCTGTGGTAATGCAGATATGTTTGTTACTTTTGAAAGTTTGTGTGTTTTCAGTGATAGAGACCAGATAGCAATGAAAATGGGTGGCCCAGGTGATCCAGCATCTCGGAATGCTTCTGTTGCAGTTTCCTCAGAGTTTTACATTCAGAACAGCATCAAGGTTGCTGGCTGAGATAATCTAGCCTCACACAATACTCCAGCCAGACTTCCAATAAGCCCCACATTTTCCCATCATACCAAGACAACATCTAGCTCTCCCAGGACTTGATCATTATCTTAATTTTTCAGGATCCTTTAAAGATGTTATTGCCCCCAGACAACAAGAAGCAGTCTGGAAAACATGATGCTCACATTCCCAAGAGGTGGGGTGGATGGTTTTAGATGTTATCATCATGTAAGGGAGTTGGTTACAAGTTGTTATTGGTCATAGTCAGGAAAAAAGCTGGACAAAGGAGATTAGATTCAGGGATCTCTTTCTGAGGGGAAAAAGGGGGGTATAGTATAGACATGATGGGATAAAAGAGTGGATTTTTGAATCTACTTTTGAACAACCATGAGTCTCAAATATTTTACATTGATATGGATTTTTATATGAGTAGGATTTTAAAGTTATTTTGTTATACTGTATATATGCTTCTATCTTTTGTTTAAAATATTGTACTTATACAGTTCATTTAAAAATGTAATGTAAAGTTTTAGTCCTTGAAAGTCATTTAGGATAATAAAGAAATACAGGATAAAAGTTATCTATAACAATTAAACTTGTAGTCATGTTAGGTATGTTTTCAAGGTCATACAAATATATATTTTAGAAAGGTGATCCTTAAACACTTCAAAGGCATACAGAATAAGGCATCTAAATGTTTTAATAACATAAGACTCTTCATGACAATGAGACATCTGCTTCTGGCAACACCAATCTACTTCAGAAAAGACAATGGGCATTGAAGAACTTCCATATAGAATTTACTTTCTTTGTGTCAAAAGTTAGTTACTGGGTAAGAAACTGCCCTTGCCTCGACTGCTGACAGTATGTTGTCCAAACTGGAAAAGTAGGACACAAAAGAAAGCAATTGCTGAACTTGCCAAGACAAGCTGGGACGACAGTCCTTCAAAATTTTCTGCTTCACAGAAAAGTCTGTCAGATATTCCGGGCCCGTAGGCCAAATATTGAAGCCCCCACACTGCAGAGGAACCTTGGTTGACTGTCCAGGCAGCAAGTTGTTTGTGTAAAATCTATAGCTTTGGAAGTTACTTACTCTGCACTTCCTGTTTACTCAAGTAATATTCTATCATTTTTTGAGTTTTGGAGGGAGATTAAAGATTAGCTAGTTATACTTTTATAATCTCCCTTGTTACAAAATTCAAAAAAGAAACTTACATAAGAGACAGTTTATAAGGTTGAGAGGCATAAAAGCTAAATTATCTTTAAAAAATGCTTTCAGGTCTAAAAAGATGATTTTAATATGGTAATACAAGTCATAATAGAAAATGGTTTAGGTATAAAACTTTAAATTCATCAAGATAAGATAGATAATAGAGAATTTTCTCCAAATACGCCAAATATAAATGGACTGGACATTGTGAATATAATTCTTATTTGATAATTTCTCTTATTATAGATAGCTTAATTTGTTAATATCTTTCATTTCTATTTAGATAATACCTGATAATTGTTCTTATTATATATAGTTTACTATGTTAAAGTTAAAACCTTTCCTTTTTATTTAGACAAAAAGAGGAAATGTTGTGGAATAATCTTTTTGTACACTGTGAAGATGTCCCACCCTGATTGGTCTTGGGGATGGAACTCTGGCTGTAAGACCTGCCAGCAGGTACTTTTACCTTCTGAGCTTTAAAAAGTGACTCAAAATCCCAGCACTTGGGAGGTAGAGGCAGGTGGATCTCAGTGAGGTCAAGGCTGGCCTGGTATACAAAGCAAGTTCCAGGACAGTCAGAACTGTTACACAGAGAAACCCTGTCTCGATTACCCCTCCCCCCCAAAAAAAACCAAAAACAAAAAACCCTGACTTAAATTTTTACTTCTTTAAACGATATATTAAAGTGAAAGGACAAGTTGAAACATGAGCGAAGATACAAACTCTGAATACACAAGGTACAGCCAGCATAGCTATATTAAAAAGAAGTAAAATTTTAAATCTGATCGTTAGAATCTCTGGACACATTTCAGGTGATTTAGAGTCACATGTGGCTAGTGGATGGTTGACCAGATAGCATGGATATGCAGTATCTTTATCTCCTCAGAGTCTTCTCTTTGGATGTGGCTGGTTTAGAATACACAGTACAGAGTTTACACCTCAATGAGTCGTGCCAAAAAGGTATAAGTGGACTAGCAACGACAACAGCCATTACCAAAAGGGGACCCAGCACTTGCCTAGCATGCATGAGATCATGAACTCAAAATGAAAACAATCGTAAGCACGCACTGTAAACATGCAAAAGTTCACTTCAACAAACTTCTCAGATACCCTTTCTAGATACCTCAACTTGGCAAAAGATAAAAAGGCAGAAATTACAAAGTATTGAACAGGACGTACCTCAGTAAACCTGCAACTCTGTCGTAGGAGAGTAACCCAAAGCCACCACTGTGCGGGCAGCTTGTCAATTCTCCAGGCATCCTCAACACTGGACTTGCTAAGTGGCCACCCAATGAAGCTCCATTCAGGGCTGGGAATTACATGGAGACACAGACAAAACACATGGTCCTAACTTCTAGCAATGAAATGGCAGCAGGAATAGGTCCCTGGGATTAAAGGAATTTAGCCTATCCAAACTGTATGGAACTGCCAACAAAAGTGAGCAGTATAACAATAAAAAAAAAAACATTATAAAGTAGATCTGTAAAGGACAAGCTCTGCAATACCATAGAATTAGAAATTATAACGAACCCAACTGTAGATGTATGTTATCAGTGCTCCTAAAAAACCAAGGGAGCAAAGGCAGCAAGACACATGAACAGAAACAATACACTTAAAATTTGTGTCAAGAACGTATGAAACAAATCTAAAAACTAATTTGAGGGCATGCATGATAGTTTTATGAAAACGTGACATAAACTAGAGTCAGCGAGGAGGGAGCCTCAAGTGAGAAAATGCCTCTATAAGATCTGGATGAAGCCAGGCACGCTGGCACACCCCTTCATTACTAGCACTTGGGAGGCAGAGGCAAGCAGATCTGGTCTATAGAGGCCTGGTCTACAGGACAAGTTCTTGGACAGCCAGGGCTACATAGAGTAACCCTGTCTCAGAAAACAAACAAACAAACAACCACCCCACCACCACAAAAAGAAAAGAAAAACAGAAAAGTAGATCCTGCTGAAAGGAATTTTCTTAATGAGCGATCTATGGGGAAGGGCCCAACCCATTGTGGGTGGTTCCTCCCTGGGCTGGTGGTCTTGAGTTCTATGTGAAGGCAGGTTGAGAAAGCCATGAGGAAAAAGCCAATAAGCAGCATCCCTCCATGACTTCTGCATCTGCTCCTGCCTCCAGATTTGAGTTCCTGTCCTGATTTCTTTCAATGATGAGCGGCTATCTGAAAGTGTAAGTCAAATAAACCCTTCTGTCCCCAGCTTGTTTTTTGTTCATGGTGTTTTGCTTCATCAGTAGAAACTCTAAGACAGGGGATAATATGTATATGACAAACCAAAATATCAAACAAAGCAAGGGAATGATGGATAAAAATGGGAATAGCAGGGTATAGTGATACACCCTTTAATCTCAGTGATGGGAGTCTGAGGCCAGCCTGGTCTACACAGTGGGTTCCAGGCTAGCCACGGTTGTGTAGTGAATAATAATCTCTGAGAGAAAGGGTAGGGCCTCCTCTTTGGCAGGTCATTCAAAAGCCTCCAAAGTCCAGGTTGATGTATTTAATTTTTTTTTTGTTTTTGTTTTTTAATTTATTAAAGATTTCTGTCCCTTCCCCACCGCCGCCTCCTCTTTCCCTCCCCCTCCCCCTCCCCCAATCAAGTCCCCCTCACTTGTCAGCCCAAAGAGCAATCAGGGTTCTCTGCCCTGTGGGAAGTCCAAGGACCACCCTCCTCCATCCAGGTCTAGTAAGGTGAGCATCCAAAC